>NW_010267207.1:0-7698 GCF_000690775.1 Eurypyga helias | reverse complement strand
CTTCCACTCTGTGAATCTGTGACATAGCTTGAAGTGTTTCCTGCATTTGATTAGCCTCTGCTTTCCTCTTTGGACACCCCTTTCTGAGCTCAGTCACACTGCAGTTCACCTGATCTGTGTTTAGTCCAGCTGGCCCCTCTCCACAGTCAACAAACACTACATTATCAACAAGAAACTGGAGGGGAGGGGAAGCGAATGCTCTTTTGTGGCTTGAGGTCTTAGACTGTTATGGGCAACCAGCTGAAACACCCATCTCTGCAGCCCTGACACTGCCTGCACAAGGAAGTCTGAAAACACCTATCATACTAACGTGGGAAAAGCAAGCCTCCCGGCTCCGAAAGGGATAACCAGGATCTTACCTTATGTAATGCTTCTACCACTCGTACCACATCATAAAATATCACCACCGTCTCCCGCTCGCTGAGTCTCTTCTCTTTAATGACATAATGCTGCAGATTGATCAGATCCGCTGTTTTGTCACTGAAATCGTGAGCACAGAGACAATCTAACACGAGACAAATGCGCTTCTTCATTTTTCTGACCATTCTGTTGGCTTCTAGATCTTCTATGATTTCACAAGCTCGGTCCTACAGGAAGGCAAACAAAGGAGCAGGAGTTCAGGGAAGCTGTCCGGGCACACGTACGTGCACATGGAGCACTAGAGAATAAATAACTCTATGGCAAATGCAATCACAGCACTTGATCTTTACCCCGAGTTGGGATTTCAGAAAGATACATGATCTCTACTTAAAAAGCCAGAGAAAGCCTGTGCTGTTTGACTCTGCATACGGCAGCACTGACACTGTTTATACACAGATACCTTTAGCTAAAGCCTAGAAAAACTCTGCGGTGGAAGAGACGGAATCCTAGGGATCCGATGTGTTATTAACGAGAAAAACAAAAGCCTTAAGATGCAATTAACAGTTCTTCCACAATTTTAAACAGGACACAGCCGAGCTGGACACTTGGCTTATTTAAGACAGAGCCTCAAGTGTAAAGTCTGTTGACAAAACGTAAGCAGCGAGCAAGGCAACACCGACATCCAACCCAGAAATTCCTATCAGCCCATCGCATCCATGAACAGCACCACAGTTCACTCACAGGAGACACAGATCAGCACACTGACTAGTTTAACTTGCTGAAAGTTTCCTGACAACCTGGTCCTTCTTACAAGTCACTATAAAACAGTACAGGGACTGGAAGGCCCAAATTCCGTTCTCAAGGGTGCTCCACAGGCACGAATTAATCTGCCAGTGAAGCAGCTATGTCACTACTCCAAGGGGACACTACCAAGCACCTATCCCACGTCTGGATGCTCTCACGTTTCCCAAATCCCAGAGTTACATCCCACTCAAAAGTCACCGCCAAAAACTTGCTTGTTTGAAGCAGAGAAGGTTAATCAGAGTGGTGTGCTGGTAATTCTTTACCCAGAACGGGGTCAGCACAAACTGTACGTCAAACAAAAGCAGCTCAAGCCAACGGCAAGTGCTGGCATTCCCCCAGCCTGGATGGAGACCAGCTGTACCTGGAAGAGCCCGTGATGATGAACCACTCCCTCCTGGTTGTGGAGCAGGGAAAGGAGAGAATACTCCGTGTGCAGCAGCATCTTGCCTTGGCGTTCCTCCTGCGTTTCTATTCCTTTATCACCCCTTTCTTCTAAGGTGAGAATCTTTGGGAAAAGGGAAAAGACCTTTACAGCCCCCAGAAAAACCCAAAAGCCCTCCCAAACTCTCAGGTTTTAGGTGTTCACACACGTTTAAAGCTGACGTAAGTCCTCTGATGTTTGCATACTGACCGCAAACCTGTCTGAACCAACATCTGCGCAGAACGCATCGCGGGAGCCGGAGGGACACGGCAAAGCGGCTCAGGTGGCTTTCTGCAAACATCCCAGGCGATTTCGCCCCCCACCGCAGCCACCCCCGTCTCAGGCGCAGCGGGGGAGATCAGAGGGCTCCAGCAGAGCAGCGCGGCAGCCACGCAGGCTAATCTCCACCCCACATCTAGCCCGGCAGAGCCGCCCCGCCGAGGGGAAGTTCCAGCAGCCATTTCTGACCGCGCGCCCGCGCAGCCTACACCGCGCGCTACGGCAAGCGTAAGCGAAGAGCTCCCAAGATGTGGAAACCCTGCAGTTCGCTTACCTTCAGCTGATAAAAGTCATCTGTCCCATCCTTTCTTGCCAAACACTGAACAATACTTGGCACGGGGGAGTTACCTAAACGTGGACCTAACAGCACAAAGCAAAAACAGGCTTGTTTTCCTTTAAGCAGCAATGACTAATTCGGGGTTACATCAGTATGCAAGTGTCACGCACTCTACACTAGCTTCAACTAAGTTCCTTTTTTTTCCAGGAGACCACAAATTTTCCCACAAATTGGGATCTAAAGAAAAAAAAAAAGGTACGGAACACAAACCTTTTTGGACAAGGTTTCATTTGCTCACTGGAGAAACATTTAGCAGAAGCCCACACATGGCACAGCTGTTTGCAGAAATTCAAATTGCTGCATGCCTGAACCACACGGCTTTTACATTCACTAGCAACACCCCTGGCAGCTATTACCACACCTCTGAACCCAACTGCCACCTCTGCAGGCGAGCAGATAAACCCAAATTTCATGTCAACATACAGTCTCCACTCTTCAGTGCAAATCAATCAGCTTCCAATTGATTATCCGTTGATTTCCACTGTGAAGTCCCTCATGGTTTTGACTGCTTCTGTAACGAGTTCTGAACCAACAGGTCTTCTAGCAACTCTCAGGAGGCAGCAGAGTGGTTTTGCCTTGGCACATGCCGTGTCTGATGACCACTACTGCATTATTAAGCTGCCCACGTGCTGATTTGACAGCACAGCCCAGGCAAGTAGGGTTGAACATCTTCCCAGATCCCTCACTGAAGAGCCCCCGAAATTAATTTGCTGGTTAACAAAGTTTAAAAATGTAGTTTTAAAAAAGGGCAAGAGCGAGGGCTCATATTTACCATAAAAGCCATGCCTGCCTTGCTGTACCAGCATCACCAATCTTAGCTTGACCAGCTGCAGGGGCTACTGCTCTGCTACGCCAAGTGAATCGCACTCTGAGGTAAGACCCTAAATCACACATCTGCTTTGCCTCGTTTTACAGCGCCTTTTATTTACAGTTTTGCAATCAGCAGCTACCTTGAAAACTGAAGAAAATCCTCCCTGCTTACCTAGTATAAAAGGGCCCGCTCTCTTGGCATTATTTCCAGAAATCCCTGTACAAAGAGCTTTTGCCTTAGTGGATGTTTCCCCAGCTCCTCTGTCTGATGCTCGCCGCTTCATCCTTGGCTCTTGAAAGAGAAAGAAGATCACCTTTGATGAGCAACTGAGTTAATTTCTTATACAAGCCCTTATGTCGTAGTGGAAGGCTTTCACCTACTGATGCACTCGTGTCTCTGCCTACTTGTGTTTCTACAAGAAGCTGTGGCTCTTTACTGATAGACCAGTTGTGGGCTGGAGGCTTAATGCATTTTGGAAGGTGTAAATCAGCCTCATTATTCACCACAACATTTCCTAGAACAGTTGTTTGAGAGACACAGTGGGAACAAGGCAAAATAATTAAAGCTTGTTTTACAGCAAAAACAAGTTTACAAATTAACATATGCCAAAAAAACTCCCTAAGATGCCTAAGTTATCCTTTGGTACGGGTATGTGCTGGTTCAGCCTATGGACTTATGCAGACAGCTCCCACCAGGCAGCGCAGTCAGCTCACCCAGTAACTCAGAAGGCTCAAGTCTGTTCCTCAACCAGCCAGAACACACAGAACTGACTGTAAAAGCAAACAGTATCTTTCACCTTTTCCAGCAAGGGCATAAAAGACTAAAGTGTGCTAGATACTGCGGGATTTGGTTAGTTAATGATTTTTCAAAACCGTATTTTCAGTCTCACAATAAGTCCCACCTCTCTCCTTCGTACCTCTTCAGGCTCTAACCTTTTTATTATGTTATCCTCCACCTACACTCAATACAGCTGGAGTCTGAGTCCAACATACAAACCTGTCACCTCACTCCCCATGTGCAGGACACGATGCTTCGTTTTGAATTAACACACCACGTCCTGCCTTCAGCGGCCATTCCAACGAAAGGGAACGCTGAGGTGCCAGTACGCGTGCCCTTGGCACTCAATAATTCTCCCGTGCAAGGAGGGGTAGTGCAGATCTCATGCTCTGCATCCATGTATCTGAGCTCTGCACATCACAGCTCAGCACAAACAACCTAACCCCTACGTATTCAGGTACTGCAGAAAGCCTGATTTCCAACATGCATTTTCTGCTGCTCAGAAACCTAGAGAGCATCTGAGGTGGCACTGCAGAACCAATACCTAAAGGGCCAAATAAATTCCAGCCTCTGTGACTAAACCACTTCTTCCCCAAAGGAAAGTCTTGTTTCAGTTTAGCAGGAGAAAAACCTCGGTGACTGCTGCCAGGACGGCCTTCACGTGCTGCATGCTCACTGCAGGCGCAGGTCAGCTCCGTCAGACTCAAGTTTTGCTCCAAATACACCTCCCTCTTTGCCTTGAAACTATTTTCCAAGAGATAAAAGACCTTCACAAATACCTGGACTTTATAACTTTTTATCTTTCAGAGGGGTGGGGAAGGTGGAAGTAGGCACAGATCCTTTCTCTTGCTTTGAGCAAGTGAAAACCAAGCCCCAAGAGTCTTCCCTAAGAGGTTACTACAGCAGACTGGGCAAGTATTTTGGGGTCGTACTTATTTGTTTTAAAAAAGCCCCAGCGTTTCACCACACGAGACCGATAAATCACCGCACTGAGTGAAGTTCACCCGCTGGCAGTCCCACCCTTTCTGGGGACACAAGCGTGACTGCATCGCATGAATTCATCTCGCAGTACCTGTCACCAAGATCAGGGACAGCAGGAGAGAGAAGGTGAGAAGTCTCATGGCAGACTTCACCTCCCCACGCTACCAACTTCCACCAGCACGTCCGACAGAGGAGCGCTTCCAGGCCCAGCTCACCGAGCAAAGTCCTAAGCCCCGTACGTTCCTTCTGTGCATTCCGCATCCCTGACCTAATATTTGATTGTGCCTTATAAAATCCTCCGTTCTTTGCAACATCATCGTCCCTGCTGGAAACGTATGAGTAAGATTTCCACGGGAGAAACCCCACTGCTCAACTTCTGAGATAATGACCGTTGCACAACCCGAGCTGGAGAGGAACTGCTGGTGCAAACGGCGTTACCGTAAACAAAATCATCCGGGGACTCACGTAGTTCAGCATCAACTGTATCTTTACTCTTCTTCCAAACTAGGTTTTCCAACGTCTCAGGAGATAGGAGTCATCACCTTGGAGAAGGCTGGATGGTCGAAAGGTCGAGGACCCTGCAATGTGAAATGAGATACACTTGATGCTGTGGCTGTGGATTAGTCTCGATTACGATAATGTGGTATGCACCAAAAAATGAGATACACTTGATGCTGTGGATTAGTCTTGATTACAATAATGTGGTACGCACCAAAACCTCCGAGCTCCAAACTTCTGTGTTTATTTTGGCTTCGAAAAGGCCTGAAGCTCCTGATATCATGTGAGAGCATAAAACTGACCTTGAAGTTCAGTTCCCAAAGAGGGACGGATGCATGGCCCTGCACAGCAGGACAGACACGAGCATCAACGCGCTCAAGAGGCATTTTGTGATGCGAGAGCCCTTCCGCCCAGCTCGCCTGTATCTGAAACACAGCCGAGCCAGCAAGGGTGCCACAACAGGGTCATCCCCACGGGGAGCAGTTTTTAATCACGGGAAGAGTGAATGCTTGAAGTTTGGGCTCAGAGAGAACAATTTCTGCAAAAGGCAAAGAATACGTTGATTTTTATTCTTATCGAATCCCCACTGCAAGTTAGTTCCCCTTTGCAATTTACATTTGGCCTCAAAACTAATCAAATTCAACTCAAATTCAGTGCTGCTTAATAGCTCATCTGGCCCCATTTAAAAGGGGAAAACTAGGATTTAAGTCAGAGACTCCAGAATTAAGTCTATACCACCTCGACCAAATGTTTAACCCCTAGGCTGCTGCATGTGTTGCGTATTTGTTAATCCAAGCCTCTGGAACGACGGCCATCTGCCCGGCACCGGCCTAAGAACAGTATTTTGAGACTGGGTTTAAGGAAAATCTTGCCACAAGAACAGCAAGACGGGGCCTCACACTCCCTGTCCAGCCATTGGGCGTTTTCTACCTGCAAATTCGTTTCATCCTGCCTCGGGTTTACACAAAGCTCTGATTTCGAGGGGTTTTGCCACTGGAAGTATTCACAATGTGAAGCTGCTGTTGCTCAGCCTCTGAACCACAGGCTGGAAGAACCAGCTTTAAGTAAGTTTTAGACAAAAGCCATGACAAACTGCACGGCTTAAGACAACTGTGCAGCTGGAAGCCGACAGATTGCTCACACCCCATAACGATGGGGGTCCCGTCCCACGAGCAGCGTGTGCCAAAGCCACCTGCCATCCCACTCAGAGCATCCCTGGGGATGCTGCTGGGCCTTCCCGGGAGAGGCTCACGCTGAGCACGTGAGAGGGATTCCTGCACTACACAAACAGCCCAAAGTTGGGAATTTAGGACTGACAACGTCCCAAAGTTGGGAATTTGGGACATTTCCATGAGAGGCGATGAGCCTTGTAATGGCAAAGAACATCCCCCAGCCCTTGCAGCAATGTTTTTGTCGACAGGTAGCTCCCCACAGCCAGGGCTTTCCCGTTCTTCAGACTGGAAGGGAAAAAATTTTAACATCAGCAGGATCAGTCTCCAGGGAGAGGATCCAACATTTCTGCCACGAACCGGAACAAAACCACTTATCCCTTCAAACACTGCATCCTAGGAACAGGACGGTTAGATACTGGTGTGGTGGGTTCACCGCCCCCTCTCCCAAAACCCCAACGGTACAGACTGAACCGAGCCTCCCCCGCTGCCCACCCCACCATCTGTAACAAAACCCGGTCTCTCACACAAAAAGTGAGCTTACAAATCCAGCACAAAATTCAACACTTCACAGTTTTCACGTGAGGCATGCAGTATGTCAAACAGCTTACTGGAGAAGGGTCTAAAGCCTCTTACTGTGCTAGTTGTGACTTTAATAGAATTATTAACCAAATCATTTGGAGGCCTAGATGTAACATCTCTTAATTACACGGCTTAAGGAAATTGTCCAATTCCCAAATCACCGCATGACGTTCCAGTGCCTGGTCTAACAAAGCAAAACAAGAGAGGAGGAAACGGACCTTTCCATCTCGGATTAAAGACCCAGCAGGTCCTGCAGTCACAGCTAAAAGCTGGAGCATAGGGGAAAAAAAAAAAAAGTACCTTTGGGGCGTTAACAGGATTAGTCAGCAGCACAGAAACTAGTTCAGACACTGGAACAGCTGATACAACCTCCACGAAAAGGGGACAAAATGAGCTGGTATTTAGATTTTCTAGTGTGATGACCGGCAACGCCGGAGGTGTCCAAAAAAGTAGGGGTAGGTCTCTGCAAGTAAGGCAACGGGATGAGCTGGAGGATGGAGCCCACCAGCATCTGCTGGACGTTCAGGGCTACAGAGGACGAGCTCCTTCAGCAAGGAGCTCTTAGCAATAAAGGGAACCTGCCTCCGGGAGCCCAGGTACCGCAGGAGCAACTCCCGGGCAGCTGAAGGAGCCACGGCTGTTCCCACTCACTCAGCCACCAGCACCCGAAACCTGCCTG
>NW_010267206.1:0-1699 GCF_000690775.1 Eurypyga helias | reverse complement strand
TAATGTTTATATAAATATATTTAGTTACGAGGTATCGCATAATATGCTACAAGAAGCACCCCCATTAACCAGAACCTAGTCTAAGCTCTGCAGTACAAACACTGAGGAACCTGGCGTCCAGTGCTCTGTTCCGCTGAAAACAACGCCCTGATGAGCAATGGCATTTAAATGGGTCCTCTGCACTTAGGAACAATTGAAGTGTTATTAAATACAGCCTTAGCAAAAACACTGAGGGCTGTCCACGGGCAAGTATGTACAAAGACCATGATTAAGTGGATATTCTAAAGGGAGCCCACTAACACTGTGCCAGATGGCCAAACCTTCACGCCACTACTCCAGCCACGTGACTTGAGGGGTCAGATGTGGGTAACAACATCTTACCTGGAAAGAACGAAGATGACCAGCTACTTTTACGTAAGTTCCTGGAGGCACCACAACATTCTCACCACCTGCCTCCTAACAGCGAGGAAAAGGAGAAAGGAAGGTTCTGCTCATCCAGTTTCCATTTCTCAATTATCACAGTAAATTACTTAGGAAAGGAGGCTTACACAAACAGCATGCACTCCTACATCCAGTAAGAGCAGCTGAGTAAACACAACCGCAAATTAAAAAGAGAAAAAAACCCCAGTCATTTGAAAACACTGCGCACTTGACAGCATTCAAAGCCAGCTGTCTGCTCTGCTGTCTCTGTCCACGCCCGAGGTTTTCACAGAGCAACAAGAGAAAAAACCTTCAAATTGTAAAAAAAGAGACGTTCAACCATGTAACCTGGCTAGGGGAATCAGAGCAGTCCAGAACCTTTTTGAAGTTATGATAAACTTGCAGTTAAGCAAACAGGAGGTCTGCATAACTACTCTCCCAAAGTTGTTCAACTGAACTCAGCTGTTTGCCTTCAAATCTAAGTTACAGTAACATGGGCTAGCTTTAAAGGCCTGCTGTACCAGCAGTGACAACTGACAGCACTTCAAGAGGCATGCATCAGAAGACAACAGCATTCATCAGTACATGTCCTTTGTCTCAACCACTGTGCCACACAGAAAAATGGCTGTTCACTTCCCCCTCCCCTTGTGTTTCTCTATACAAAGGTACTGAGCATGTACCTCTCAGCTCAGTTATGAAGTGATGGTTAAGCTTCAGCAGCTAAATTAAAAAATCAGAGTGATTCAGTGTAGAACCACATATAAATGACAAACACGAGTCACACACAGCACCAGTGATGTCAGCTACAGCAGCATCTTCCTTAGCTTTCAGAGGCATGCTATTCCTGAAACACTTTTCGGAACAGCCATGCCTTTCTGTTAAGTCTTCACCACTCCCGAGAGCTTTTAAAGAAGCCCATCCTTAACGAATGCGGTGCTTACATCAGTATCAACCCACTGCCTGACGTCCATCGGGGCTGCCGTCATGTCGTCCACTTTGTAGAGAATGTTTGTCGGTGCTTTCTCAGCATGCCGAATTATCCCCATAATGGTGACCTGCGTCGCAAGAGGGAAGACCTCACCTGAGAAGGCCCCGGGGAACGAGCGTGTTGTACCTGCGCTGGGTGCTCTGCCCCGGTGCCCACCTGGGAGATCTCCACGTCGCGGATCCGGAAGGTCTCATCGACCTGCTCGGCTGCCAGCAGCTGCGACACGGTGCAGGGCACGATGTTCTGCGAGCGGATTCTCTGCAACGGACGGCGGGGCCGTCAGCACCGCCG
>NW_010267205.1:0-1161 GCF_000690775.1 Eurypyga helias | reverse complement strand
ATTCTATTCCAAAAACTTTTAGCTATTGAAAAGACAAAGGGGAAACAACATGCCGATGCCCGGCCTTGGAATGCCTGTGCTGATATTACTATGCCTACAGAGAACTATCCTTATTTAAAAGGATAAACCTATCAAACCAAACCTATCCATGACATAAGCCATCTTACAAGCCTGAAACTAGCTTCATAACTAAGCACAAGGAATTCCTTGACTGGAGTTGCAGCCACAGCAAGAGCACCCGAGTGCCAGATCAGCCTCTCTACCTTCTTCACCCTTCTGCAGAATAAGGTAGATGTGCAGACCAGGTTAACAGTGTCTTCAAAGGAATCTGGTTGTACCCATCATGCACACCAGAATGAAGGCATATTGCATCCTCTTTTGAAGGAGGATGTTAGTTACTAAAGGACTTCACTTGCTGTGAATCCCAGTCTTATACTCACTACCTGGAGCTGGTACTCTATGACCTATCATGAAAACAAAGTCATTTTCATATTCTTTGCTTTCCTAAAGGTAGTCTTTCATCTTAAAATATTATCTTCATTTTTTGTTTCTAACTGCAAGACTTACTTGCCTTCACTAAAACAAAAGCTTTGAGTAAGTCCCAATCATTCTGTATAACTGAATTTTCTACCACTTCACTTTGTGTCATATGCAGATCAGATGTTTTCTTCCATTAATAAAAAGAACAGATCAGAAGACTGAGATTAAAGAAATAGTAATTCCACAAACACTGCTAAGAACACGTTTTATTATTATTATTATTATTATTATCGTTTTTTAAAATATTTTTTGGAATATCCTCTTTCTGGTTACAAAGAAACACACAAAGAAGATGCTTCTTATGAAGAACAGACCTTCCATTTTTCTGTGAATAACTCTACGGGCATGACCATTTGGCTTGAGCTGCAAGAGAATGCAGTGACACTTGAGAATGCTCACGCTGAAATTCTTGACAGAGAGTGAAGATGAATTAATTTGTCTCATCAGGTGTAGTGCTATACGATGAAGAGAAATAGCAGAAGACACCTGAGGGGTAACAGAAGGTGGAGGGGAGAACAGGAAGAATCTAACACTAAAACTCAGTTTTGAAGTAGCCACAAAATGACTTATCCATGTGGGTATGTAGGTATGGGGGTGGGTGTGTGTGTATATATATACATA
>NW_010267204.1:0-4758 GCF_000690775.1 Eurypyga helias | reverse complement strand
CCCCCCCCCCGGGATCCGGACTTGATGCCCTCTGCTCTTTCGCATCTTTCCTTCTCCACTTACGTAATGGGTTTGGGGTTTGTTCCCTCCTCTCCCTCCTTTTTTTCGCGGCGCTGCCGTTGGCTGCGGGAATGTTTGGGATACTTTGGTTCTCCAGGTGGATTCCTGGGTGAGAGGCTCAGCCCTGCGCGAGTGGGAGGGATGTTTGCTGTTGCTTTTCCAGCTTTGTGTGTTTCTTGAATTTTACCTTCGCTGCTGCTCCTCTCTCTCGGGGCTGTAGGGGTGGAGATCGGTATCCCGAGTTCCTGGCCGAGCCTCGCGTGCTCCAGGAGAGGTGGGAAGCAGCACCGGGCTGTTTCCTAAGTGAGGCTGGGCAGACTTTTGAAATAAACGAGTAAATACTCTCGCACGCACTTTCTGTGAGCACTTTTGGAGAGCAGCGCGAAGTCGGATGCAGTGCACAGGGCTCAGTGAACTAGTTCTGAAGACGGTGCGAGGCAGGAGGTGTCGGGAGGGGATTTCTTGGCGGCAAGAGGTTGGCGTGAGTCAAGTGGCCGAAACTTTGTTGTTACGTAGATAAGCTGGTGCTGGGTGCCCCCGGGGGCGGGGAGGTGGTGGGAGCTGAGCTGCGGGCACTGGCCTCAGTGCCTGGTACCAAACCCCAGTGCCGAGGGACTCAACGGCTGAACAGACTGTGGGCCCCAGGGCGGTGATGATGGGGGGGAGAACCCCCCAGGCTGGTACGGCAATCTCGGCATCCCCTTGTTCCAGAAGCTAAGGCTGCACCTCTCCGGCTGCCCTGAATACCGCTGGAGCATGGGGGGTCCATGCTCATGGGCAGCTGCAGCTTCCAGCTTTACCGTGGGTGGGCTGAGCAACGCTGAGCCGTGGGATGCCCCTTCTGGTTTTCCCCCCCTTGACCCAGGCAGGATCTCTCTTCCCACTATTGCCTTCTCTCCCCTGTGGTTTCCATCCTCAAAACAGTGACCTCGATTGCTCGGAGGAAGCGACACCCACTATTATATAAACGGCTGAGGGTGAGCGCTGTGGGAAGGGAGACGGCACGCCTGAGCCATCCCCCTGAGCTTGGGGAACCAGAGCCAGCTCCGACCTGGATCGGCAGAGGGGAAGATGCAGGGAGATCTGGCGATGGCCTTATAGCTGGCACGGCGTGTGCTCCCTGCCCTCCTGCACGCACGCTCCTCCCCAAGCATTGGAGCAGCCTGCCAGTTGCATGGCCCTGAACCAGGAGGGATTTTCTCACCACCCAGTTTGTGCAGCCCAGGCGCAGCAGGAGAGCATGGGACGGGAGGTGTGAACCTCTGCTGTGGGATCCCGTGCCCTTGCTGGGATTCCCCAGCTGGTCAGGACGTGGCCTCAACCCTGTTCTCTTCAGTGTGACTGTGCTGCTGAATTACACACAGCTCCTCACTTGGGCCAGAGAGAGCTCATGTACTGGGTGAAGAACATCTTGGGTCCCAGGGCACTGAGTTTCACGGGTAATTCGGAGAGCTGGGGTTTACCCCTGCAGGGGAAGGGTGCCAGGCAGGCTGACCTACTCCTTGGGCTGCAGGGGATTTTGGCTAAACCTCCGCAGCTCCATCCCTTGGGTGCTGCCACCAGGAAAGGAGAGGGAGATGCTGTGGTGCCCTGAGCCCTGTGTTATACCTTTAGGGAGTGAATGGGGAAGGACCTGTGCTTCTGTTCCACTCCTCGACCACCCCTGACAGCACTCTCAGGAGATTTCCTCTGCAGGTTCTTCTCTCCCGTTTAACACGAGGATGAGCCAAGTCTTGCCAGACTAAATATAGTCAAAGTATTTGTTCTTCAGCACGGATACAAAAGCTGTCACGACGGGGCTTGGGAGGTAAATGGCCTTCAAGGGCTGACTCTGCTCTTCCCTCCACAGGACCCAGGCTGCCGCGCCGGGGCTCGGCCGTGCAAGGGGCTCCCCAGCGTGGCTGCCGCACCCTCCCCAAAAGCCGAACCAAAGGGGCTAATGAGCACCAGAGAGGGAGGATCTATAACTTCCAGATGGCAACGAGCCTGTAATCCCTTTGGGAAGAATTAGGGACTCATCAGCGCAGCCTGGCAAGAGGAGCAAAGCACGACACCTCTGGCTCCGGGAGTGCTGTGAGAGGCTGAGGGCATCCCAATGCCGACTGTGCCGGCCGCCCTTCCCCGAGCCGCCTGGCTTTGTCTCGCAGAGCCCTGGTGCTGCCAGGAGCCTGTCCCCGAGCGCTGAACTATTCCTCGTTTTAATTGTTCGCATGTTCTCCAACCAAACCCCATCCGGGGCCTGCTCCTCCTGACACAGAAAGGGACTTCTGCCCTGAGCAGAAAGACTTCTTCCTTCTGGTTTTTATGTCCCCTGGGATTGTAAAGCATCTTTCTTGCTGGATTTTGTCTCCCATCAAAGTGTGTTTTGAGGAATTACGGGCTTATTCCCATGGCTTTATAAACCACCGAGATCCGAGGGTCTCTGCCTTCCGCACCACTGCCGCTCCCACCTGTCTGCGATGGGGCGAGAGCAGGAGCTGATCCAGGCCGTGAAGAACGGGGATGTACCTGGCGTGCAGAAACTGGTGGCCAAGATCAAGGCGTCCAAGAGCAGTGAGTACCCGGGCACGGAGCTGCCGGCTCCCTCTGCCCTGCTGGGCACCGCTGCCTGTCCCGGGGCGCCAGTCCTGGCAGCGGGCTCGGTGCCTTCCAAGCTGGGGTGCGAGTGCTGGCTCTGAACCCCAGCGCACAAGTTCGAGCGCAGCCGGTGCGGATGAATGACCGGGCTGTAAGCGATTCCCTAGCAGGGCTGGGGTTCTCCTGGGGGCCGGGTGCCCTGCAGTGTGGGCTACCACGTGGGGATGGGCAAAGTGGAGGGTAGTGACGCTGCTGCAAAGGGTCTTTAGCGATTGACGCTCACTCCCAGCCATATTTATCTTGTGAAAAATTATCATCCCAGCCAGTCGACTGGAACCAATTGTCAAGCCTTGAATTTCAGTCTGGTAATGTTTAACCCTTCAGCAGGGCTGTTTTTGTGCACGTGCTCCCGGAAAGGTCAGCGGCAAGCAGGGCTTGGAGCAAACATGGGGTTCGCGGGCATCCCCAAGGGCGTCGGGGTCCTGCAGGCACGGGATGGTGTCTGGAGGAGGTGACGAGGGTGGAAAGGTGGAGGAGCAGGTTGTGGCTGGTGCCACGGTGCCCTTGTAAGAGAGCTGAGCTCCTGGTTGCTTCTCGTGACCTACCGAGAGAAGGAAACTGGGAAAAGTAAATAAAAGGGCTCTTGGTGCAGTGGATGGCCAGGGAAGGTGCATGGCACCTGCCTGCGCTGGGGGATGCAGGACCCCCTGCCAGGGCTGCTCATTGGGGCAGGGGGCATTGTGTGTGTGTGTGTGAAAGCTGGAGGGGATAAAACTGTCCTGGGGAAGGAGAGGGGAAACTTGGGCAGAAGAAGCAGCTTTACGGCTGCTTAGGAGCAGCTCAGGGTGGAGAGGCTGGTGCTGAGAAATGTGAGTTAAACTGAGATTATAAACATGAGAAGGGGAGCAACTCTCCTGGGTCAGCTACTGGAAAGCTTTTCCTGGGGCCAAAACTTTGCAAATCCCAACTGCTGGGCCTGCAGCAGGGCTGGGGGGCCACCTCCTCCCTGGAATAGGGTGTGCCTGGTGCCCCTGCCCTGGGTGAAGGGACTGGGTGCCATTGCCTCTGCTTGCAGCTCAGGACTGCACCCCTACAGGATACTTGGGCTGGAGCGAGAGAGGTCTGTGGGCGTAGGTGGGCTGAAGGACACCCCCAAGGCAATAAATAACGTCAGGACGTGCGTGTTCTGGTGGCTGACGCAGCACCGTTCCCCTGAGCTGGTGTCCCATGGCTGAGCGTGTGGGCAGGCTGGGTGCCCGTGGCTCTCTTCCTGCGCACCTGAAGGAGCGGAAGTTACCCTTGTTTTCTCTGTTCCCCTCCAGTAACTCTCTCCCAGTTAAACCCCATCTGCATTTTCTCTCTGGCATCTTCGCCTCCCTCCAGCCATGGGGTACCCACGTGAACGTGTGTTTAACTCCCCCGCTGCAGTGGCGTCAGCAGCTCCCTCTGCTTATTTTCAATTTATTCCTTGGGCGGGCGGGGAGAGCAAAAAGCCCAGACTCCTGCAAGGCCACCCAGGCAAGCCCTAGGTGGAGGGGCTTCCATGGTGGACTCACTGTGGGGGCTTGCCTGGTCCCAGGGGCTCATCCCCGGGATGGAGGGCATCACCGCTCCCCATCCCATACGGTTCCCTCTGTCCTCCCTCTGATGCCATGTGAGCCGAGCATTTGCTGCATTTGCCGCTCATTAAAGCGCCTTTTCTATATGACAGGCTGAGATGCTGATTATTATTATTGTTTAAAAAAAAAAAATTCCCTCTAAGAGCCCTTCTGCTGTCTCAGTGGATTGGGAGCTCGGTCGCTGTGATCAGCCCTCTGGGGCTTCCTGTGCCTAAAACAGTCACCGCACGTAAGCAAAAATCAAGCGCCAGTCCCGGCAGCGGGAACTTCAGGGACACGTTGTTTAATATTCACCGTGCGCAGCCGCCCTCCCCACGCAAGCGCTGCCGTACAAGTGGGTCACAGCACCTATTATTATAAGGCGGTGGGGCGGGCAGGGAGAAAGTTTTGGGGTCAGGAGCAGGAGGGGAAGGGCAGGTGAGGGCAGGCGTTGTGCTTGCGGGAAGGGGATGGCGGGACAATGCCATGGTCACTTTGGCAGCTGGAGAAGGGGGGTGTCCCC
>NW_010267203.1:0-11613 GCF_000690775.1 Eurypyga helias | reverse complement strand
CCTGCTGGAAACCCAGAGAGGATGGTACCCAACACCAGCATGGGAAACTGTTTTTATTGTCCCCCTGTATCCTTCTTCCTGGAAAATTATGGTATGGTTTGCGGGGGGGTGATGCTGTGGGCTCTGCCCTGGCTGCAGGTGAGCAGGGATACCTCTGCCAGGTTCTGAGGAAGCCAAGCTGAAGCCCGTGGAGCAAGCAAAGCCGGAGCATTGTCTGGGCTAACCCATGCCTCAGGCAAACATCAGGCATCCCCCAGTTCTGGGCTGCTGCTCTGAACCAGCCCCACTTCCTTGTGTAGCGTATTTAAAACCCAGACTGTAGCCTGAACCACCTTACCAGAGGTGCTGCAAGAGGTCAGACACAAACCCTGCTTCTTTTAAAGCACGCAAGTTGCTTTATCACCTGCCCAGGCAAGCGCATCTGGGGGCCAAGGACACTCTGCTGGACAGGGTCTGTGCCCTGCGATCCCCTGTCCTTCTCCGGGGCTGAACGAGGAGCACAACTGCAAACCCCACTCTCGGCAAACGCTGCTGCACCCGTGGCTCATCCCTCTTCCCCGGCACCCACCCTTGCCAGCCACAGGCCAGCACAAGTCCCCGAGGGCTGTCCGGCCAGGCCCAGCTCCGGTAGGCAGCATTTTAGCTTTGTTGCAAAAAACAACTCATCAGCATTGGGGCTGCCCAGAGCTAACACAAAGCCACCTCTATTTCTGCCCAAAAACAAGCTCTTTCAGTCAATCCCAGCAGTTCTATTATACAGTCGCGAGGCTGATGTAGGAGCCGAGTTCCAAATCCCCTGCACGGACCTCGGGACCACCTACATTTAACCACCATGATATTTGAGCTGTAATTCCACTTGACACTGCTCCTTTGTTCTGGGAAAGTGCAGAAGTGGGAATATGTTTCATTAACGCTCCGCTGGTGCAGTTTCCATTCTCTGAGCATGAGAGCCAACTCCCACTGCTCCAGCCCATGCTAAGAGAGCACAACGCTTGCCTGCAGATGCTGGTGGGACAGAGAACAGGCGGGCGGCCATGCCCGTCACCTACAGACAGCAGAAAATACAGCGGCAATTGTCTGCAGGAAGAATTTGGCAAGGTGGAGGCAATGGTTTCTGCAGCATCTGCACTGATTTTGACCCGGAGAACATGCTTGAGAAGTGAAGGTCAGCTGCATTCAGCTGCCTGCACTGATGCAAGCAATAATGCAACACCACCTTAGGGTCTGATTTTAAGAACACCCTAGTCTTGCTCTGACAGGCTGGGAGGGCAAATGCTACCTCAGATCTGTTCCTGCAGGTCTGTCCATTCTGGCCCTGCAGACAAGCAGGGATGGGTGCTGGTGCATGCTCCTGGTCAGCTCTTCGACGCAGGGCTTTGCAAAAAGCTACAGGACATGTGGAAGGCACAGCCTACCCTCTTCAGCCCATGGGGACAGCAGCTCCAGGATGGGAGGGATCAGGGAGAAGGGATAAAAGTGATGCCGAGGCTGGAGAACTGATGGAAAAGTTGGGTCAAACCCTGAGAGGCCCAGACCAATGTCTCTCCCATGCTGGGCTGACACACCTGTAAGAAGTTATGGATGTGATGGTCCTGCCAAGGATGGAGGGGAGCTGCTGAGGGCCTTTTGATGCCTTTGTGATGGCTGAAATTCCATCAGGGCAAAGTTTCCAAGCAGTGTGGAGAAGATGCTGGGGATGCATCCTGCCCTGCCACTGCACAACAGACCCGACTGACCTCACGTGCCTCTTCTTGCTCCTACCTCCACTCCCCAGGTCCCCTCTGCCACAGCCGCAGCCGTAGTGGAGACCAGCCCCTGCCCTCCTCCCTGCCTCTCAGGGCACTGCTACCCAGCTCTGCCACCCGACAGCACCCAGTGGTCCTGCCCCAGTACCCACTGGTTCAGGGCCAGTATTGCCGTTGGTCAGGCTCCAAAACTGGAGATCCTCAGCTTTTCCAAGCTGCATCATCCCAGGAGGAGGTGCAGGGTGATGGAGGGCTTCAGGAAGAGCCTTCCCATCCCCTCCCAAAAGGAGGGATGTCCTCTCCAGTTCTGCTGGAACTGAGAACAAAGCTCTCGGGCAGCTAAGACCCTGTCCCTGGCAGACCTGCAGCAGGGCTTTGTGGTGCCAGGGCTTTTCAAGGCATGGATAAACACCTGCAAAGCCTGAAGACCACAGGAATTTCCTCAGTTGGCTTTAGACAGCAGTGGCCTTCCACAGCAAGTTGCAGTGAGACCACGTCAGGTTCAGCTCCTTTGACCAGAGCCATCTGTACCTCCAGCCAGGATCTCCTGGCAGTGCCAGCACAGCCATGTCCTGTTTCCTACCCACAACCCTGAAATGTAGTGTCACAAAGACCACAGCTGCCCTCAGCAGCCTCACCCAGCCCTGGCAGGGGATAATAGCAAGGATGGACACCAGTGCCCACCTCTGCATGGTCCATCCGGACTCACACCTCTGCCTACGGGTGCCACAGCTCATGGGAAAGCTTCAAGGGGATCACGTCACACTTTTCCTGTCCTTCATAGTGTCTGGGGATGGATTTGACCCATGACTGAGGCCCAACAAGGAAAGAGACAGTAGGTCTATGGCCTGACCCTGCATCCCCTTAGGACATCCAGCACAGCAGGAACAGGAGGGCTGCAATCCCATTTTCTCTTCCTCTGAGAATGAGGATTCACCGGCAAGGTCTCAGGAGAGAGAAGCCTTCTGCTCCCAGATCTATCAGACAAGCTCTCAGGCAGATAATTGCATTATTAATGCCCATTTCCCCTCCTTGTCTCCATGGCTGTAATGGGTTTCTACAAATCTATCTTTTCAGAGACATGAACTGATCTGAACTCATCACCTGTGCTACGGCTGAGCAGATACAGTTATAATAGATTTCATGCCACACTCGCTAATAACAGTTAGCTCTAAACTTTTCCAGGGCTTAGGAGGGCCAGTGGCTTAGAGGATGCTCAGAAACTTTGTCTAGAATTCAGCGGGTGAGTTTTTCCACTGATTTAGTGGCAGGACCTAGGGTGGCTTTTAGTTTAATATCTAAAGCTCTAGCAAATGATTAGTCTCCTTCCCAGACAGTCTGTCATAATTTAGCCAGACCATCATTGCACAATTTAATTTTTCTAGTCTGAACACTTGAAAAATCTTCTCTACTGGTTTCATACAGGGAAGCACAAATGGAGCCAAGGGGTTTACAGCATCTATATTTGGAGAACTGCAACGTAGGACACGAACCGTGGCTCACTTCCAGCGTTGAGTTCTTTAAGGGTTAATAATAGTAGCTAACTCTTCAAAGTCAGATGGCTCACCCTGCTCGCTCCAGCGGCTCTTTGCTGATGTGGAAAGCACCAGGCCCCCTTATGGCAAGTTTATAAATAATCATCGGCTCCTCTTTTGCCAAAAGCAGCTCGTCACTACTTCCCCCACCCCGCCAGCAGCTGCGGAAACCTCGCCCAGCTGAGCGAAGGTGGGTCCCAGATCCTGGTCAGCATCCCATCCCGAGGCACGGGATCAGCAGGCAGAGCTGCCGGGCGACTCGCCTGCCATCCGGCAGCCCCCGCGCCCTGCCTGCCCTACTGCCCGCCACCACTGGCACACCTATGCATCCTGCCCCCCCGAAACCTCCCCGGCCAGGGCAGCAACCCTCTCACACCCTCCGTGAGGTGAGGGCAGAAACGCTTGGATGCATAATGTGCCCCAACAGCTGGACCCCAGCCCAGGGCATGCGAGACCTCAACAGACCCAAATTATTCATCTCTTTTCCTTTCACTGAGCTGTGCAGGACCAGTTTGGTGGCCATCCTGCTTCGGTACCCCATGGAAGTGTCCGGAGAAGGGGACGGAACTGGGGAAGGGTCTGGAGCACAATTCCTGTGAGGAGCAGCTGAGGGAGCTGGGGGTGTTCAGCCTGGAGGAGGCTCAGGGGAGACCTGATTGCTCTCTACAGCTCCCTGAAAGGAGGGTGCAGAGAGGTTGGGGTTGGTCTCTTCTCCCAAGTGACAAGCGCTGGGACAAGAGGAAATGGCCTCAAATTGCACCAGGAGAGGTTTATGTTGGATATTAGGAAATATTTCTTCCCGGAAAGGTCTGTCAGGCATTGGAAGGGGCTGCCCAGGGAGGTGGTGGAGTCACCATCCCTGGGGGGATTTAAGAGATGTGGGGATGAGGCGCTCAGGGACAGGGTTTAGTGGTGGATTTGGCAGTGCTGGGTTAACGGTTGGACTGGATGATCTTAAAGGTCTTTTCCAGCCTAAAAGATCCTATTGTTCTGTGATCAGCCCGCACTTACCGGCAAGGATTTGGAAGATTCCAGTAAGGTAAAACCGCCCGCCCTTGGTGAGCGTGAACAGTTGGCAAAAGAACAGGAACAGGGACAAGACGCTGAAGATGATGGAGAGGATCATCATCGCTTGGACAGACTGCAGCCATTCTGGGGAAACAAAGACATATGGAAAGCTCAGTGTGGGCGCCGTGGATGGCGAGCCCTCAAGGCAGCTCGTGGCCTCAGCATCACCCCCCTCACCCCCACCCCCGGTTCCCAGGAAGTTTCTTAACAGCTGGGGCACGTGGCCACATCCAGTGCTGCACGAGCTGGTGAGGTCCTCAGCACTGCACGATGCTGCCTTGGGGTTTTGCATGAGATGGGCACGGACCAGTCTATGGGGAAAAAGGAATTGCAGGGCCACGCGCTTTCTCAGGCAGCATGTGTAATAACATGTGGGCAGAGATACCGGCCCCAACCTGAAGCCTGCAGAAACCACGACAAAGCCTCTCCCCTAGCTTCGTTCAGGCCCTGGGAGCTCAGCTGTACGAGAAACACCACAGCCATGTGCAACAAGCTGGGAGACACCCGGCCAAGCTCAGAGGTAAAATAAATACGCAGCGAGTGAAAACACCCTCTGCCCTTGCGGAGTCAAACCTTTTGGAAAGAGCCCTCCCCAGCTGCCAAAGGCAGCTGCCTCCCAGAGCAGACCCGTTAAACCAGCCCCTGCGTGAGTCACTGCCCAGCTATTTCCAGGCTTCGTGGGTGTGTAACTCCTCACATAAAAAAATAAAAATAAACAAGCAGAATGATGCTCCGTCCCATAAGCTGCCGCAGCTCGACAGAACAAGGCAGTGCCTCACATCACCAGGACGGGCCACGCTCACAAATACCACTGCCTGCCTTTATAAAGTCTGAGATCAGAATGAGCATTTGCAGCCATTTCTGAGAGGGCCTTAAGGATGCAACGTCGATTAATTCCCTATAAAAGTCAGGCAGGACTCGGTACAGGTAAACTGAGGCACAAACCATCCAGGTAAAAGCAGAAAAATCATGCTTTGGGCTGGATCCTCAGGCAGGGGAGAACTAGGCAGCACTGCAGTCCTAGTCCCCAGTGCCATGTTCCTGCCACGGTTTTACTGCCACCAGCTTCACTTCCCGGCTGGAGCTGCAAGGAGCAGCTTTCTCCATCAAATAGGAAGTACCAAAACTTCCAAATAAAGCTACACTTAGCTTAGCAACCTCCAACACTCAGTGCAGCAAACGAGGCCATGTGGGACTGCCCAGAGCAGCATCTGCCCCAGAGAAGGCCTCACACTTCCCCCCAAATCCTCCCCAGCTGCACTCACAGAGGGACGAGCAGAGTTTGCAATGGAGAGCAAGTTCCAGCCTTCAGCTGGGATGGCAATGATGATCCATGCCTGAGCCCTTCCAGCAAATCCATGCCTGCGGGGAACATCCTGTGCAGTTAGTAATGTCTGGGGCGTTTGGCCATCAATTCCACTTCTTGTCTTTGCATCTTGCTTCCTGACGTTCATGCAATGGAGCAAATTCAGGCCCTGCTCACTAAAGCAGACTGAAACCACCCTGAGCGGCCTCTGCTTACTGCAGACAGCTTTTTCCTTCTCTCCTTTTCATGCTTCCCATGACTAACTCTGCAGCATTAACGAGCTCTGCTAACGAGCTGCTGTGCTGCACTCGCTTCAGTGCTGCTGGGTTTACGTCCATGCACACCAGTTGCTGCCGCTCCTTAGGAAGGACCAGCTATCCCTGCTATCACTTCCAGGAAATCCCAGTGTGGCTTTCACACTGATGTGTGCACGAAACGTCCCACAAATTTCATCTATCTCAGCTGGCCAGGCA
This sequence comes from Eurypyga helias, assembly GCF_000690775.1. NCBI lineage: Eukaryota > Metazoa > Chordata > Aves > Eurypygiformes > Eurypygidae > Eurypyga > Eurypyga helias. Next base: position 5,486 of record NW_010267203.1, on the reverse strand, counting down.
GGGAAACCCCCTGCCTTGACCACACCTGACCCTTCCGCTCTGGCCGTGCCCAACCAGAGGGCAGCGGAGGGGATGAAGCAGCTAGGGCGCTGCTGAAATTCAGGTCATAAACCAGGGCACAGATGAGGGCAGGGAAGTATGGCTAGAGGATGCCCAGCTGCTGAGTTGGCCATCTCCTCCCATGCTCCAGGACAGAAAAGGCTCACATCCCAGGTCTGGGAAGCTGAGCTTTCATCTCCCCCTTCCCAAGCCCTAAACCCGTGTCAGGCTCCGTGCACCGGCTGAGACAAAGCCTGCCCAGCCCCAACCCCTGCAGCTCGGTCCAGGAGCCAGGAAGCCAAGCCTTCTGTGATTTCAAGGCCATGGGATCTGGCCCGGAGAGGAGCCCTTTCTGCTCGGAGGTGGATGCTCCAACTGCTGGTTATTTTAGGAGAAGGCTGTCTAGACGGAAAGCTGAGCTGAGCTGAGCTGCCCTTTAATTGCATCCGCCTCCCCATGCCTCTTTTTGGGTTCTGAATGTGAGTGATTTATAAGGGCTTTGCAAAATCCTGCTGTAATAAAGAGCCATGTCAGAGGGATATAAAGGCAGGCAGGGAGAGAGGGGAAAGCCCACCATGGCCGGAGGGGTTTCGGCAGCCAGCCGCACTGCTTGGCTGCAGCCAGAGAGCAGCAGACACACGAGCTTGTGAGCAGGGAAATCAGGTAATGATCCCACAGACCAGAGCTTTGGGCCCGCTCACATCCAGCCCTTGGATGACTTCTAGTGATATCCTTTGTAAAAATGAGGGGCAAGATCCCCAGCTCCTGGCTCAGACCCTCAAGTGCAAGCTGCTACACTCTCGTTAAGTCCAAGCCCAGCTGCCCACAGACTTCAGCTCTATTAGGATAGCTAATTGCCTTTAATTTGAAAACACCACTGTAACTGCAGATAGGATTGCTACTGCCTCAATCCCATATGCTTTTAACTCCTTTGCTTAGTGCCGAGTCCTGTAGGCTACAGGCTTTTAAAAATAAAGTGAGTTTCCCACAGGGAAGTCTGGGCCCAGTGAGCTGTACCACGGGGCTGTCAGCGCTTTTACTCCCGGGCTGTCACTTGTGGTTTCCCCTGGGCAGTGAGTCGGTTATTCCATTTTTCTCCTGCATCTCTTCAGTTTTACGTTTATATCTTTGTTCTTCAGGAGGAGGAAGAAACGGAAACAGAGTGGAAAGTACAGATAACACCCTGCATGCTGCTTCCGGAGACGACCCATCGGGAGCGTTTTTAGAGACCTTTCAGGCAGTCAGAAACGAAGTAAGAAGGTTTTGCAAAACACATTTGAATATTTCCCTGTGCTCTGCAAGCCCTGATGTGCTCACACCACCACTTACAACAGCAGGGAAGAGGCTTCACACCCAGGATGCTGAAGAGCCCATTTCACTGTCATGAAAGAAAGAGACCCCAAGCAGAAATTCAAACCTAGAGCAGAAATTGCAGCTGAACGTCCCAGAACGACGGTAGCTAACCCAACCCCTTCCAGCAAAGCCCCAGCCCTGCTTGCAGGGAGGTTTTATACCTGGACAAGGGGTGCAGCTGGGCAGGATTGGTGGGGCAGGCAGAACCATGCCCTTGGCCAGGAGCAGAGGGCCTTAAAGGACAGGCATCGGCTCCCCAGGGTTTGATTCCCTGCTCTGCCATAGACACGCTATCTGCTTTTGACCCAGCCAAGGGAAAAGGATACAGCACAAACTGAAAAGGAACGGATCTGAGCAATCAGCTGACACACTCGCTGTAAGAGACCACTGCATTAGTGCTGTGCACTAAAACCACTTGCCAGTGATGGAACACTTGCACATAGAGCTTTCCTTTGCAAACCGTGTATGCACTGCACACCTAAAAAGCAACCACTTCCTGGGAAGAAAACATCCACTAAGGAGGTATCTGTATCATATAACACATACAAAACTGGAGCGAGGGGAGATTCATGACCCCATCTGCATGGTAAAACCTGCTCCTTCAGGGCTGCAAGCTAAACATCAGCAGGGTCGGGAACAGCACGTGCATCTACTGGCACCAAGGTACCAGCCCAGGTCTGCCAGGAAAAGCCATGCTCCCTGAGCAGTTTTCCCACAGCAGACTCCAGGGCTCAGGAGCTGATCAAGAACCTGAATCCAACTCGCATCCTCGCCTACGAAGCAGAGAGGTCACATCACAAGCACTGGGGCTTGCAGTCGTTTTAAACCTTGATACTCAAACACCCCTTCAGAGGGTGAAGTGATGATGTGGAAAATATGAGCTCAACGGCATCATTCTTCTGGGGCTGAAGCTCAGACCGCTGCCCCTTGGTAACTTGCTGTAGCAACTCAGTCAAAAAAGCTGAGCCACCTGCAGTGCTATTCCTGAGCAGCACAGACAGCCCCCACACCACCTACAGCCCCATCGGGCAAGCGAACGACTCTCTTGTGGTTGGACAACAGCGTCACAGTCCGTCAGCCACATCCAGCAGAGCTGCCTCGCTCTGCTAGGGAAAATGAGGCTCCATGACATTGCAACCTTCTTCTGCTCTGCTCCCAGACCTCTCGCCGACAGGCTGCAAACTTTTCCCCCAACTGTGTTCTGAGCTGCTGGGTGCACAAGCCAGGAAAAACAGGTTTTGCACCCAACGGCTGCTCCTTTCCTATCCTCCCATGTTCACTCCCTGGAGAGGACCGCAGGGTGCTGGATCGAGGTATTCCTGGATATCCCACCAGAAAAGAAGGATTTTAAAGAGCTCCCACCATGTTTGTAAGGGCCAGGGGATGAGGAGGTGGGAAACACTGGGACTGTGGGGAGGCAATGAATGAAGATGGTGCTGCAATTCCAGCCCAAGACTTCCTGGTCCTCTTCTGTAGCTCCTTCAGAAGGAGATGATGTCCCCAAAGCCGTCTCTTCTCCTCTTGTCCTCTCTTCCTCTCAGCTGTCCTCCCTTTTGCCTTCTCCTTGAAGCTTCATCCAAGAAGTCCCTGGGGCCAGGAGGTCCGTAGGTCTCCAAAGCTGCCACATTCCAACGTCTCATCAGTCTGTTGAAGCTCAGATCCCACAGAAGCAGCCTCTGATGCTGCCAATGCAGAATAAAGCTGCTGGCACCATGAAAAACACTTTCCAATAGCTCCACAATGCCCAAGCCAGCTCCTCTCCAAGCCTCTCGGCATGGTGGCTCTGACCTCCTCTCGGCTTGTGTGTGAGAGCGAGCTGAGCTGGTACATACGTCATTCCAGGCTCAGGTCCTTCAAAAGGCTTAGGTACCAACTCCCACGGATTTCAAGTCCAGGCACCAGGAGCAGGGATGGGGAGCAGTGGTGCCCCGACCTGCAGGCACGTTGCAGGGGTACGCTCAGCCAGCGGACACAGGAACATCCAGGAGTCTCATCAAGGCCAAAAAGATGTTGGCTTAAGGGTTTTCCTGCACTGCGCTCTGCAGTGGACTCCCCCAACAATTCTGGTTTTGCAGTCACCGCTTGGCCACATGTTGCCTTCTTCCTCCCTTTCTCCTCTTCTACGGGCCAAAGCCCCCACCCAGGAGGGTGGTTTGACTGATTCCCCCCTTATGCAGAAAAAGGGGAGCCAAAGTCCTCTGGAGCAGCTGAGAAAAAAACAGCACTAGTTCCCTACCTCTCCTTATCAGATGCTCTTTGTAAGAAGAACAAGCAACAATAACAAACTGGTTTTAAGCCGAGGAAATCCCTTTCATATCATAGGCAACATGGTTATGGGAGAAACTGATGTGAAATATAAAATTGGAATACCCCCCAGTTTATTTTAGACAGCTAAGGGGCAAGCTACCGTCACGACAAGCTGGCAGAGGGGGGTTCAACCCTGCCCAAGTTAGGCCAATGTCCTCTGTCACTAACGACAAAGTGAGTGTCCTGGACCCACACACTGCTGAGGGTACAAGCTGCCCCCTCGCGACGCTGCCGCAAACAGGGAAAGACCCCGAAGCACTGTGTCCCCAAAGCAAGGTACCTGTACGTGTGTTCCACAAGCCGAATGGGGCCAGCTGATGGCTAGAACCTCATGTGTAAAGGCCATGAGCTGTCACACAGACAACCTACCCGGAATTCACTCCATTATAACAGCTCCAGCCCCCCCAGCCATGGGTGTTTGCTTGCCAGCCTGCAGCTGCCCGGCAGAAGCAAAGCAACAGGCTGCAGCCGCGCTGTGCCCGCAGACACAGCCCAACGCACGGCGTAGGGGCGAAAGGCTGCTTCAGCACCCAATAAAAAGCTGAAACTGTTCTTTAAATCTTCAGATCTTTCAATCTTTCAACTTGTAACTTACAGGGGTGACTGGACTGTCGCCCCAGCTCACTCTCCTGCTCTAGAAGTGTCCCCTCACCAGCGACAAACTCTCCAAGTCTTGATCCCATTGGTGCAGCCTTGGCTCTTCCAGTGGGCTGCAGGGGAATTTGCTCCCATGTCTTTTTGTTGAGATATTTTACACTCGCTATCAATAATGGAATTAGATATTGAGAAATAATTTCCTTCAGCAAAAAGCTTCAATGAAGCCCCCCAACATCATTTTCAGCCACAGAAAGGATCACAGCAAGTTAAATGGCACCTCCTTCTCTCCAACCTTTCCTGTGTCATGTGAGTCCAGCACTGCTGGAAGAAAGAGTTTGAAGGAGTAAGGACAGCAAAGCCGCTCAGGGGAGGGCTGACAGAGCAAAAGCAAGGGGCTTGGATGTTTCAATTACACATTTCAAAGTGGAGAAGCAGCAGCACAATTCCTCCTGGGAACAGCTGATGGGTCAGGGCACAGATTCCCCTGGCCCATGCCAGGAACAAAGATCTTTCCTGCCTCCTTCAGCCCAAAGAAAATGCCTTTCAAGCACCAGCAGTGCTGCTTAAGGTCCCACCTGCCAGAGCAAAGAGACTCTGGAAGAGGGAGAGTCAGTGTGCAGACGCAGGGCAACCCCCGGGGGTCCCTCCCAGGCGGTCCAGGGCAGAGCTCCACTCCGGGCGACCCACCTGGACTTTGCTTGTGGCCATCACACAGCAAATTGGCAGGTGCATCACATGGCCCACAGCACTCAGTAATCATGTGGACTGGCAGCCTGTGCATTTCCAAAGGTTTGGGGTTTCTTTTCCCTTTAAAAAAGCCAAAACCCCCCAGCCTGCCTGTGAACAAGCCAGTTATGCGAAAGCCACAGAGCAGCGACAGGAGAATCTGTAAGAAGACAACAGGAAAAATGTCTCCTGATGCTACAGAAGGATGTAGGGATCTCCACGGAGGTTCCCATTGCTTCCCCACATTGGGCATTCCCACCAACATCAGAGGAAGAGCAGTAGAAAGTAGCAGGGCAAAAAAAATATTCTTGTCTCCATAAAAAATTCGGCTGTGGAAAGAAAAGGCCCTTTTGGGAGGAAAAAAACCTATCACTGTCTGGAAATTTGGGGCGGTATCTGCTCAAGAGTGCTTGGGCGGCGCAGGTCCGGCCGCGTGCCCCGCGTCTGCAGCGGGAGCGCACAGC
>NW_010267202.1:0-1076 GCF_000690775.1 Eurypyga helias | reverse complement strand
TGGCCGGGTGCGCCTCGGGCAGCTCCTCCCGCAGGTCGGGCAGGGCCGGCGGCTCAGCGCCGAACGTCTCCTGCTTGAAGGCGGCCAGCATGCAGGAGGGGGAGGACAGCGACGAGAGCTCCATGGAAGCCAGGCCGCTCTGATGCTGTTCCAGGTTCAAAATATCCTTGACCGAGAAGGGAGTCGTTGTCACAGGGCTAGGAAACATTGCGGAGGAGAGCGGGGCAGCGGCCGGAGCCCAGGGTCATGGAAAAGTAGGTGAGGAGCAGCCAACCTGGAGCAGTGGTGGAGCGTGGGCTCACGGAGGGGGCACATAGCATTCCCGCGGGTAGCCTTGCCTTGTGCACTGGAGGCAGGTAGGACCAGACCATAAGGGAATGGAAGGAGGGACTAGGCAGTTTTTGGGTGACTTTAGCTTTCTATTGGCCAACATTGCAGTGATGGTATGAGAGATGCAAAGTTCCATGTCACCTAATATAGTAATACATCTCAAAAACATCCCCACTCATTTAAAGGGGCGGCACTGTATTTATCCAGCTTTTCCCCGCTGAGTTTGTTGATCCATTAAAAAAAAATATCCAGAATGGCCTAGTGTGTACAAAGCCACTATCTGATGCCATCTATCATACAGTCAGATTAAATAAACAGGCTGGGAGGAAACCATCTAACCAAATATGTGCTGATTTTTTTTTTTTTTTTTTTTAAGCGAGGGAACGGAGGTTTCGGTTTTAGTATTCTGCAATATCCGATCCCAGGAACTAGAAAACGAGAGGTCACTGTGATGTGAAGCGCATTCAAGGGGAAATCCGCGCTTAGTTTTTATACAGATATCCTGAAGCAGCACAACACCCGCAAAATCCAGCTGATAGGAGAGAGCCCCAAGTAGCGCCTGCCTGGCTTTGGAGGGGGAAAATGCGGGTTGGGTTTTCCCCTCGCCTGGCTATAAACCTTTCAAACAGAAAAACCCAGCACTGTCTGCAAAGCAAACCAAACCGGCGGGTTGAAGGCGTTGCAAAATACACAGGGGTCCTGGGGGCAAGAGGGGAGCAAGTCAAAGCAACCAGTCGCTGGGCTGC
>NW_010267201.1:0-2254 GCF_000690775.1 Eurypyga helias | reverse complement strand
GGGGAAACTTTGGGGGCGGGGGGAAAGAGAAGCACATTATAATGTAACTATCCTCGCAAATGAACTTAGAGATTGTCCTTCGTAAAATGGAATATTTCCTTCTTCTCCATTGTAGACATTTCCTTGTGGTGCATATGTGGAATAGTAGTCGTTCAGCAGCAATATGTCCTTCTTGTGCATGTTCTGTTCGCATGTATAATGCAATAAACTCTGTAAACTACTGCGGTTCCTTTGGTTTTCTACAAATGTTTAAAGTACAGATGCAGGTTGGTCTCCTGATCTTTCTCTATCGTCAGCTCTTTGGACTGATACACCTTCTTTGCCATTTTCTGGTCTTTGTGTGTGTCTGCCTGGTTTTCTTTCTTTCCCCCCCTTTCCTTTTTTTTATTTTTTCCTTCCCTCCTTTTTTTTAGGGGTGGGGTGGAGACTGGGGCGGAAAATGATGTAAACCTAATTAATTTATAATTGTGCCTGTAAACAAATGATTAATTGATAAAATGTTGTGTGATGTTCGCAGTCTGACAAACTGAATGCAAAAAAAAAAAGAAAACCGTAGTAAAATATTATGACCTAAACTGGACATCCTCATCCAATCAACTCATAAATGGTAAGTGATAAAAAATCTTTCTACTACAAGCTGTCAGCAATATGTGTGTCATTTCATTTGACGTTCGTATGTTGATTTAAAAAATATCAGTCACTGCATGCTTACAATGTGTAGGCTTTGATTTCTTGCCTTTACTCGCTTAAAAAAAACCCATCATACCAAATGCAAAGCTGGGTATAAAGAAATGTTAAGGAGTTCGGTTCTTGGTCAGCTCAATAGCTTTCAGAAGATGGTGGATGGGAAAGTATTCCCTCAAACAGCTGGCCGGGTTGGCTGTTTTGAGCAGAAACGCTCCAAAGCGTGTTTACCAAAGTACACCAGCCTCTTCAGACCTACTTTTGTCACCCTACACCGTTTCTGCTTGCTCAGAGATCGTTTTATTTCACGCAATTCCGTTTTAGTAGCACACATCCCGATAATGAAGTTCACGACTCTTAACCCTTTCTGTACATAGCTGAAAAATGTTATTAGCAGGGGTCTGCACTGGAAGCGAAGGAAGGGCGTGTGTGTGCGAGAGCGGGTGAGTGCCTGTGTGAGCAGAAATACTAAGCAGAACTGCAAATGGCTTGCAAATGAACATGACTCCAAACTGAAGTGCAAATACTTGGGCATACTTTCACCTTCAAACGGTACTGGACAAATAGCATGGCTACTGTTTGCGCTGGGAAACCAGCTTGCTCACAATCAACGCCCATTACTCCCCTACGCAGTTTCTAAATCAAGAAATTAAACGCAAGGTAGTGCCAACGTTGCCTGGCTCAGTGACACTGATACTGCTCATATGGCAGCTGGTGGTGTATTTTGCTCTCTCGTCGCTGATATTTAATTCAAGCCAATATTTTCTCATGTGCACATTTACTCGTAGGGCAGATGTCTATTTTCCTCTAACCAAAGCATCACCATTTTGAGGCTGCGAGAGCCAGCACGTAGGTGTCTTGTGCTTACTCTCGTTTCGAAAACAAACAACAAAACGGTGCGAAAAAAACCCTTCTTTAAATATTGCATACATTTGAAAACGTCTTTTATTTTCCTTTAAAGATACTCGCTACAACACCAGAGAAGTTTCAGCAGTGGGAAGTAATTACCTGGCTCCGAACCAAGTGTTTAACGTATATAAAAAAGGAGGCTTACTCTAATCTGCCTGCTTTTTCAATTTATGTCTGTGTGAAGCGAGGGGCAACTCTTCGCCATACCACAAATCCTGCTTCTAGAGAAAAATATAAGAGAAATATGAAAACGCAAAAGAAAATGCTACACCGAGATGAAAAAAAAAAGGAAGAAAAAAAGAGGAAAAAAGGGAAGAAAACAACCTAAGAGAGTAATAAATCATTAAATAAACAGGAATTTCAGTCCCTTCCTCACACCGGCCCGCGAATAGGAAGTGTTTTCTCTGTGCTGTTGTTTGTGCCCTCGGCGGGCCGTGCTGCGGGCTCTCCACTAACCCTGTGCGTTTCCTCCAGATCCCGGCACAGCCACCATCCCTCGCTCGGGAGAGCAGGCTTGGGCAGAAGACCATGGGTAATCTAGTTTTCCATACTAACCGGGCACCGTTTCGCTCGGGGAAGGATAACCGGGCCGGGAGGGAGGGAGGGAGGGGAGAAAAGGAAAAGAAAGCAAAGCGGGCAAAAATATCCCGTAGGCATTGAA
>NW_010267200.1:0-1946 GCF_000690775.1 Eurypyga helias | reverse complement strand
AGAAAAAGGTAAAATAATTCATACGGCTTTAAAAAGAAATAAAATAGAGAAATCCACGTGAAAAATGATTTGGCCGCTCTGATGCAATGGTTTCGATAAACAAGGAGAGCCCAACCCGGCTTCAGACCGGTGTCTTTCGGTTTCAAGCTCCCCCCCCGAGACGAAGTTGCATTCCGCCCCCCCAGGGGACGCGGTAATGGATGGAGACCTGGCTGCCTCTCGCACAAGTAATTGGCAGTCGCTCCCTCCTTCCTGGACGGGGGAGCCGGGGAAGGGCTTATGAAGACAAATGTGGGCTTGACCTGGGGTCGTGGTGTGCGCTGTGCGCGCAGATGCGCGTGTGTGCCGGCGTGCCCTTTCGCCTGTGTTTGTGCGCGTAAGTAAGAGGCGATCAGGAGAAACGGAGCAATTCCGATGCACGCCGAGGCTGTCACCTCCCTGATCCAAACGCCCCTCTGCCTGCAGCCCGGCTGGAACAAACCCGGTAGCATCTGGTCGGTCCCCGAGGGACGGCTCCAGCGTGCCCCAGGGGACAGAATTCACCCGGGGCCGTTCCCCGGGGACTCACTAATCCCACAGGCAGATTCACTCCTTCGATAGTTTTGCTTCCAACTTCATAAGCAGCTAAAAGGAAAAAAGCTCTAAAACGGGACAGTAACCCCCAATCGCTCGTTAAAACAACCGTGCGTTAACAACCCTGGTGTCACTCCTTAACTGCTCCATTCAAATGCAAGAGTATTGGAAGAATAAACCTCAGAAAAGGGAGAGAGACAAGAGAGGAGTAGGACAGACAGACAGAAAGAAGGAAGGAAAGAAAGAAATGAGGAATGAAAGAAAAAGAATAATTTCTCCAAAGTACTTCTTTTTTCAGGTTGTATAAGATGGAATTGACTCGTTTCTTACATAAAAAGTACCTGGGTAGCAAGAGAGAGTGAAAAGGGGGAGAAAGGAGAGAAAGAGAGAGAGAAAAGAAAACAAAGACAGAAAGATGGAAGTGAGGAAGGAAGTGAGGAAGGAAGGAAGGAAGGAAGGAAGGAAGGAAGGAAGGAAGGAAGGAAGGAGGAAGGAAGGAAGGAAGGAAAGTGAGGAAGGAAGGAAAGTGAGGAAGGAAGGGAAGTGAGGAAGGAGGAAGGGAAGTGAGGAAAGAAGGGAGGAAGGAAGGAAGGAAGGAAAGTGAGGAAGGAAGGAAAGTGAGGAAGGAAGGAAAGTGAGGAAGGAAGGAAAGTGAGGAAGGAAGGAAAGTGAGGAAGGAAGGAAAGTGAGGAAGGAAGGAAAGTGAGGAAGGAAGGAAAGTGAGGAAGGAAGGAAAGTGAGGAAGGAAGGAAAGTGAGGAAGGAAGGAAAGTGAGGAAGGAAGGAAAGTGAGGAAGGAAGGAAAGTGAGGAAGGAAGGAAAGTGAGGAAGGAAGGAAAGTGAGGAAGGAAGGAAAGTGAGGAAGGAAGGAAAGTGAGGAAGGAAGGAAAGTGAGGAAGGAAGGAAAGGGAGGAAGGAAGGGAGGGAGGAAGGAAGGAAGGAAGAGAGGAAGGAAGGAAGGAAGGGAAGGGAGGAGGGAAGGGAGGGAGGAAGGGAGGAAGGAAAGAAAGAAGGAAGGGAGGGAGGGAAATTGTGTTTGTGATTGTTTTCTGACTCAGACCACGCCGGTGAAACTTGGGTTTTCCCACGGATAAGGGGCGAGGGCTGGCTGGGAAGGCGGGAGGAAATGCCCAGTTTCGTTCCGGTGGCGTTTCCCGTGCAGAAGGCGCACGCTCCTCGTCCCCAGCGGTGCCCGGCACCATGATGTTTGCAACAAAACTACGGTGGGGGTGGAGGGAGACGAACTTCTGTGGCAACCAGCAGCCTCCGAGTGCTTGGAACAAACGCCTGCCACCGCGGTTCTCCTGGGGGAGCCGCGTTACAAACAGCGGGGTGCACCTGGAGGGCGCCCCTCTCCGCCGGAGGGTCCTCAAC
>NW_010267199.1:0-3206 GCF_000690775.1 Eurypyga helias | reverse complement strand
CCCCTTCCACTCCATGACTCAGTGTGAATCTGTGAATCAAGCTTATTATTCCATTATGTCAATTTAATAAGGGTTAGAAATACTTTCGGTTTGGTTCAAAAATTTGAAGAGAGAAATTTCTACATGAAAACCAGAAAAGTTTTTGTTTGGTACAAATGCTTATGACAGGACCAACCAATAGAGGTGTTTTTGATGGAAAACAGGGACAAAATTTCAGAGATATTTTTGTGAAGTGTGCCGGTTTTTCAACCAGATCTTTACACGTTAACGGAAAGCAAAGTATAACTGTACGCGCCGTTATGACGTACACAACACATGGAATCCCAAACAAGTATATGCAAACACATGATTAGCAAAGCAGACTGTTACCCAGATTAATCCCAAATGAGGTTTTTAACTAAATCACTTACAGGAAACAAAAGCACATTTTTTGAAACTTTATCAACTGTGTAATTGCACAAGGTGTGACGTTGTCTGAGGGCTGAGCTGTTTTCTTGCTTTGCAGGCGGCCAGAGGGGACGACTTTTTACGTGATAGCATCTCGGTGTGGGAAGCCTCGCCTGCTAGTGACTGCTGTGAAAACATGATTCCTCACTTCAAGGCAGTGGGGAGCAAGGGGCGAGGGATGCGCAGAGGCTGCGTGTGGGAAGAAATAATGTGCTGCCAGTATCCATAGCGCAGGAGGGACCCTGTTCAAGGAAATGTTGCAAAAACTCAGCTGCATTTTACTGTGAGCAGAAATTTGCAGGGGACTAGGGGGTGGTAGAGGCCATCCTCAGGCATCCCCCTACAAAGCTGTCTTGGTCCCAAAGTGCAGATGAGCTTCTGTAGCTTTTCATTTTTTGGTGCTTGTCTGCTGATGCTCTGTACCAGCTTTCGGCTGGTGCTCACTAGCCTCCTCCTGTCCTGCAAATATCTCCTCACTCACCCCCCCAGGGAGTTGCTTGAACATGAGTCTTTATGTAAGTGAATACTGCTTTGAGGTGTGTGGGGCTTAAGGCAGACTTGGCTCTCAGTTCCCTCAGCAAGGGAGAGGATGAAAGTTGACTGCTCAGCAAAGTTGCACCTTTTCTTTCTAATCTCTGATCTTTAAGCAAAAACTAAACTGTTCATGGTAGACACGATGAGGTTTCCTGTGTAACTAGGTAACATGATATGTTGGAGAAGCCGCCTTTTTCAAGGACAGGGGTTTCAGTGTAAAGTCTGTCTCATCAGGGAGCTGAAGTGCATGTTTTGATTCACTCAAAGTAGCGCTAACAAACTGCAAAAAATTGTCGCACATTCATTAAAAGGGAGCAAACCCATTACTGCTTCTTTTCTCTTCTGGAAACAAGGCAAAAATTATCTGTCTTGAGTTGATGAACTCTTAAGTGATCAAAAGGTCAGTGATGAACGTCACCAAAATGTTTCTCGTTGAACTCCCCCTACTTGTGTAATGGCTTTTATGTAAGTAAGTCAGCGAGGTCAAAGGAGTAGGAATTAACCTTGATTGCCCTGGACTGCCCTTGTTATATCAGGTTCTTCTAAATCCAAATGTTCTGCACCACTGTCTTGTCAGTGGGTGCTCGTAGAAGAATAGAAGCCTAGGTGCTGTCACAATTAGCTTACTGGGTCTCTGGAGATGCACACAGCACCCTTATCCCTCTTCACTGATAGCGAGCACCCAGAAAAGCAGGGAAAAGGAACATGCCTGTAGTATTCAAAATCCCCACTCTCCAAGAGTGACATATGACTTAAAGCTGCATGGACATTTTGCCTAATGAAGGAACCCCATATCTTCTGAAGACTCATAAAAAGTGATAAATACCAATATTTCTGACATTAAATGATATCATAACTGGAGCTAAATCGCCACCTGCAATGAGTAAATTAAATATTGACTATTTCATTGACTGTTAGATTTAATTTGAAGCAATCATGCAGGAGCTATAATGGCACAGAAGATGAGTGACGATTTAATCTTGGCTGTCATCCCTGTTAAGTGTTGAATAATGAGAAAAATAGGCACTTGACAGAACAAGGGAGTTGACTTCATCTTGGGTTTCTGGGTCAGGACTTCCACTTCATAAATGTGCAACAGAGCTGTTGGGAAGAGCTGTTGTTGCAGCGCTTGCGTCCCTCTGACATGCCAGGATTTGGTAACCTCAGTACTTGGCCTACAAGAGGTCCAACTTCTCCATTTCCAGCAGAATTGTTTGTATGAGCTAGGGCTTTATCAAGAGTCTGTTTTCTGCCACAGAAGACAGATGTGCCCAGAGGCCAGATAGAGCTCTCATTAACCACATTGCCTTCTGCAAGCTTAGCTTAGGAACTAATCCGGCCTGCTGTGTTTTGCCTGGGATAGTGTTATGCAACTCAAACACAAGTACAGTGTCTTCTCCTCTTTCTCCTTTTCACTTCCTACTTTGCCAACTCTATTAAAATCCACCCCTCCTTAGCAGAAAGCTTTGTTGTCTCATGGGGACTGCACTCTCATTTAAAAAGAAAAAAGCCTAGTTCCCATGGAGTGCTGAATGCCCTCATCTCCCCCTAAAACCAGTGGTGTTTCAGGTGCTCAGCACTGTTTAGCATCCCAGCAACTCCTGTACAACGCTGCTGCCAGTGGCACTTTCTGGTTTTTGCTCTCCCAGAATTGTTGGGTTTCTGAGGGACAGCAAAGTGTGTCCTTCACAAAGAACGGGAAGTTGATCTTATTCCATGCTTAAAACCCAGACATCAGATAGAATTTAAATCTTTCCTTTCAACTTAACTTTTTTAAAAAAAGAAATTTCTCATCCTTCTCATTTGAATTGATATTTCTGGAGTGTGGAAATACCATGTTTGCGCAATGCTGGCATTTTTTTCCCTTGCATTCACATTGCTTCATGAAAAAGAGGGTCTCCCAGCAGTGCATTCAAACTAGAAGCTCTCTGCAGGTGAATGCCACAATTACCATGTATGATGATGAAGCCTGCTCTAAGATGATTAAATTTAAAAAGCAGCTGTCATGTACAGGCAGGCATAGAAAAAAACTATTAAAATGGTACTGTTTGCCTTTAATGTCTTCTGGGTTTTCAACTGTGCTACGTTATTGCTTATTTAGTTGTTTTCTCCTGCAAGTAAGGTCTTCAGCTCTAGGTGGTCAACTCCTGACCTCTCTTTCCACGCATCTGTAGAATCCCAGTCTTGATCTACACAGAAAAAATTGGGATGAATTTAATACAGTA
>NW_010267198.1:0-7890 GCF_000690775.1 Eurypyga helias | reverse complement strand
CCAAACTATTCTCTGATTCTATGATTCTGTGAGTACAGAAGCCATTGTCCTTTTAACAGTGTAATTAGAACAGAAATATAGGAATGTCAGATAGCAGAAAAGCTTCACAAAGCTTTCCTGTAATTTGTTGCCAATGTACAGGTGATGGTTTATTTGGAAATGTCTCAGAATTGCCTGAAACCATGCAGACTCATACAGCTCAGAAGTGTCAAACCCACTTATGATTAGGTCAATTTTTCCCTTTCTTCAGTTTTTACTGATTGGTAAAAGTGTGGTTAATGGGATGCAATGGGAGTAAATTTCACCATAAGCAGAATTCAACCCTTTGCTTACTATTTGAAAAGAAAGAGACAATGTTTAGAAAGGTGGCTCTTTCCAGTACAATTTGTAAATAGTTTACCCTCAAAGTGACCAAGCATTGAGAGGCCTTTTCAGGTCTAAAGGATGGCAAGGGAATCTGCAAGCTGCTTAAAATGCTGGAACTTCGGCCTGAAAATCCTACGGTAGGTGGGTGTAAAGAAGTTAACAGTGCTAGAACACTGATGAGGTGATACACTGCAATAACCAGGAAAAAGCACTGTGCTACAGACCCAAAAGGATGTGGCACACTGCAGTGTCACGGGCAGCCTCAAGCTTTGATCGTGACTCCATTGTCCCAAGAGAAACATCGACACATAAAATAAAAAAAGACAACATCTGCCTCAGAGAGTTTACAACTCAATAACAAGAGAAAACTCCTGTCCTACAGCTGAGTGGGATGACACAGAACTGCAACCCTAAGAAAAGTGGAGTGTAGAAAGGTATAAATTTGCATCACAGAATCTGCTCCAGCTGAGAAAATGATTACTTGTAGCAGTTCCTGGAAAATACACTAGTACTTCATTTACTTCTTGCTTTGACCATTTATTTATGTTAAATGGGGGATACTGATGTTGGCCTATTAATTCACAACTATATTTTACATAACCCATCAATGTTAGACATCAAGTTGGTTTGTTAGCTAGAAAAAACAGAAGAATAAATAAATCTTTAACATTCTGCTGTTCCAAGAATAGACCTTCCAGCCTTTATGAAAAACAGGTAGGGATCTAATGTCTTATGCAGCATGCCTGGAAGGTCTCTACATTTAGATTATTGTGAAACAGATGACTCTTGTAGCTCAGCTTTTTTGTTACTTTGACTATCAAACAGCCAAATTCAGTAGTAAACAAACAGTGAAAGTGCAGATATAGAATCAAAATACCAGTATGAATATCGATGCCACTGAAATGCACTAGGACACTATTTCAGGAATAAAACTATTTTTAGAATAATTTTTAACTTCAAGTATTTTTGCATGTATGTTTTTTGGGGTCAGAGTTGAAGGGTTATGAGAAATGTTTTACCCATTAGCAGAGTGACTAAATTCCTGACGAAGGTCATATAAAATACAGGTCTGTTTTCACTTATCTCCCATTGTCCAAAATGCTGTCCATCTTGATCAGGCCTTCAGTGGGGCAAAATAAGAGTATACTGTAATATTTAATTAAGTGTTAAATCAAAGTACCTTTAATTAAAACTCCATGGTGGTCTCTGACATTTAAAGGTAGTATAGTACCAAAAAACCATCAAAGTGAACCCAAATACAATAATTTGGTCAAGAAGATTTTTTTAATCTCTCTCTGTTCTAAAACAGGCACAGCTGAAGTGGTGTTTTGGTTTTGCTTCTGAACCTGCTGATTTTCCTTGTGTTACAACAGTTCAGTGTCTTTTGTTTGGGGACGTGGTGCAGAAATGCTTTTATAAAACTGGTTTTCTGTGACTGATGGTAAAGTCTCTTTGACTAACATACACGTATCAAAGCTTCTGTGACTGACACAGAGCTGGAAAAAAATAAAGTCATCCTTTCACGAAAGATGGGTGGAGGATTTTCCATTCTTTTTCAAGTGAAAAACAATTTTTTCTTAAATTAAGCTCCCTTAAATCACCAAGAAACTGACTAACTTCACTCTGACTTTTCCCATCCTATACTGCGACTACTAACGGACAAGGTTATTCTTGCTTGAATGAAAAACACAACTCAGCAGAGAGTCAGCACATTCCTATGGATGACTCAGGCCCTGTGGTCTTAAGTAGTACCTGCATCATAGCCCTAGCAAATGTTAACCTGCATGGGGATGAACTTCTCACTGTCATATTCTTCAGAGAAAAAAATTGTTGATAGAAGCAGAGCCAGAATACCAAAATCAGTCTGAATCAGTATGTCTGTCCAGACTGAAATGTGTCAAGACACATTAGAACAGGTTTATGTACAGGAGACTACACTTGTTTAAATTAACAAGTAGGATAATGCAGACCAGAGTGTTAGTTATCCTGTACAGATGTATTTAGGTCTGCATGCACCTAAGCTGTTTACCTATTGAAGCCAACTTCCACCACACACACTTGTTCTGTACTTGCATGGCCAACAAATTTTTAAGACAGAAACATTTCCAAAGAAAATATAATGATATGTAATCTTGGTTCAGACCTTTGCACAGTTAATTTTTATTGAAAAATTGTATGGAACTACAGAAAACACCAGGAAATTGTTGGGGGGTTTTTTGTTCATTGTCTGATTTGTAGTTGCAATGGTCCAGACAATGTATTTTTTTCCGTGACACTGGACCTTGTTCTGGCATGTGCAACATCGGCACTTAATGTAGGAGGGAACTAAGACTCAGAAAGATCCTACAAAGGTTTATAAATTTGTGGTGAACATACAACATGTGAACCTGTCTGGCTGTATTTAACATTAAGCCTTTCAAATTCAGCTTCTTTAAAGAAAGAAGCTCGTTATGGTTATGTTCAGTTCACCTGAAAGATTGTGGTCTGGGTCTGTATTGCTCCATTATATCTGAATTGTCTTCTCTGGTTTAGCATTTGGAAAAAAAAATCACTCCTGCCTTCAGCCACCTGAATCTCTGGGAAACTCTAGCCCCAGAGTGTTTAAAACTGAAAGCCATCTGTGCAATTTAAAGACAGAGAGATCAAGCAAAATAATCTGTTTAGCTAGATAAAGGCTTTTGTAGATTATCAGACAAAGGCCAAGACGAAAATCACAGGGAGCAGATCAAGTGTGAGTTCAGATTTAAAACTGAGCCACTATTAGCATCTGGGTCCTAAGACAGATACCCCAAGAAAGCATCATTAAATGATAGCCTGGAAAAGTCCCATAAGCTCTGCCAATGTCATCAAATTCCCATATTCCAGAGCACTACCCAGTTTGTTCTATCGAGAGTTCACATCTCTTCAAACCATAATCAGAAAACACCATACAGGTATTTTCATTTGTCCCAGACTGTTTCTCTGATCATCTTGTTGCAGGTATATAAATACTGGATTCAGTCTGGCTGTACCTCACCTCCTCCCCAGTTTAGAGCTGTTTTGGAAAATAACTTGTCTGGTGACTGTTTTGCTTCTTTGGAAAGCATTGCTGCTGATCTCTGTTTCTGGGTCATGATAAAGAAGTTCTGCAGTGCCTGTAGGAAACTGTAGAAGGGTTATCCTTCTAGTTTACTACTTAAAAGCCAACAATATTACTGGCATTGTGCAGGGCACAAAAATCATGACAGTCTCTGCAGTGGAGAGCTTATGTGTTATAGCTATGAAGCACAAATAGGTACTTATTTTCAACGAAACGAAAAGGGTCTGTGTGAAAACCTTCTGTGCCAATGAGCTTGACAACTTCATGCTAAAGCGTACGCCACAAAAGATTCATGACCCAGTCTGAAGAGGTTTTGAACACCCACAGTTCATAATGACATTGCTTGGAGCTGCAGGGCTAGAGCACCTATTCAGAGTAGGCCATTAGCTTAAATGAGAGTAAAGTCAGCGGAGGTTATAAAGTGCTTTACTGTTATTTGTCTGACAGGTGGTGCCATTGAAATGGTGGAATTAGAGTACTGCAAAGAAAATGAAGCTCAGCCAAATAACTGCAGCTGTTCTGTACTGTTGGCTTTTCTTAAAAAAATTTGCATATGAGAAATTATTTGGGAACAAGACATATAGAACTCATGCCATTTAAATATATGTTGTCATAGACAGAGAGACTAATACCTGTCACCATCTATAACTAGTCAAAGGTCTGCGGTATGAATATTGTGGCAATGCTCATCATGAACACGAACAATAATGACAGTTTTCTGCGAAGAAAGGTCTCCCTCAAACAGAAAAAATTCTCCTTTTTCCTCTTGTTTTGACAAAGATATTGCAAAGGACCAAATGAGTCCCATCTGCACAGCAAGTCAGAGGAAATCCATGAGATTTGAGTTGTTACTGGGGTAATGCTCCATGTGCTCTAGTCTGTGAAGGAGTCAGTCTGTAGTCTGTAGCGTAGTACTCTGTAGAGGAATCAGCACACAGAGCTTGATCTTCATTGAGGGTGGTTGATAGCAAGTTCTGCGTATAGAATTCATATTGGCTCCTGTAATAGCAGCAAGACACAGTATGAACACTGGATGTAATTTATGTCTCCATTTAGAAGCTTTGTGTGTTCTGCTGGAATGATACGAACAGCATCCTGGTCTCCTTCCTAAATGACAGCTATATATTAGTAACATTACCGGACACCAAAGCAGTTTTCCACTAAAATGCTTTAAAGGGAGGTCGGCAGGTCAGCTGGGTAAGGCCTCACAATTTCTGGTATTAAGTTACAAGGAAAGCAAAGGAGACAAAAATTTAGCTATGTACTATATAAATCAGCTCACTCCTACATGAGGTTCTCTCTGTCTTGCAGAAAAAAGACTGCTGCTTGTGGCACTAGAGAACACTTGAACACGTAACATTGAAGGGAGCTTAAAGCTGTAATTTTTTCCATCGCATGTACCCGGCAGTCAGTAGTCATCTTTCTCAAAGACTGTATCCCACAGGAATAAGTGGAATATATAATGCTACAAACATAGAACAACCTTACACTGCATTACTAATTTCTGAGGTTTGGATAAATTTTGAGTAAAAATGTGCACATTTTTAAGTAGCTGCTGATAAATGTCTTTAGAATCATAGAATCATAGAATGACTAGGTTGGAAAAGACCTTAGAGATCATCCAGTCCAACCGTATCTGTCCACCACGAAACCATATCTTTCAGCACCTCATCCACCCGTCTCTTAAACACATCCAGGGATGGTGACTCCACCACCTCCCTGGGCAGCCTGTTCCAGTGTGTGATAACCCTTTCGGTGAAGAAGGCCAAAACAGTAACTTGCCTCACACCTTGAGAACAGAGACACATGCAGAGGTGTGTAACAAGGAAATTGCATGTTGAGAAAGCATTTGTTGATATGAACATCATAATGATAGTACGAATTCCATTTATGCCCTGCGGTGAAAGGTACACGAGTTGCTGAGACAGCTGCATTTCTCATCCACATCTAGTTACTTCTGTCCTTCCTTCCCATCAGATTCCCTGCAGCCTACTTTGGTTATTTTAAAATTTTGAGCTTCTAAAATCACCTCTCCCCAACTAAAAACTGGCATGTAATCAATCAAAGGAACAGCAGTCTGCAGAAAGGAATTCTCAAATAGCTACTGATGCCTGCCTGTATTGTCTGTAGCTGTAGCATTGCCTACAGCCTCAAACCACCCACGCACTCAAAGGAATGTGTAACAAGCAGCTGTACATAGAGAGGAATTGCTGGGCAGAATCATAAAGCGAGTATGAAAAAAAAATAAGGATGAAAATAAGGATGCCTAAGAAATATTACCAGGGTAAAATCCTGTCTCCATTTTTTCTTTCCAAAACCAAAATCCCCTCATTGGATTGTGTTGCACAGAGCCATGAGCAGCACTACTCCACCTGAGCTGATGACAGCTCTCATCAACTTGAGTGTCGCTGAACCAATTGTAGCTCACAACAAGAGGGTGTTTCTTCATTCACAAAATAGCATGTCAGTTTGCAGAAAGGAGTATAATTGCACACTCCCCTTTCCATGGGATGTTGCTAAATTGGTCTCTGCTACCCCCACCTTGTGTTACCTGTCTTGCTACCATGGGCACGACAATCTCACAAGACTTATTTTCATCCAGTAGGCATGGCTTTGCTTCTCTTTATTTTTATTTCCTTCCTCCCTCACTTTTTTTCCTCTCCCTCTGCATTTCTTTCTTCACTCCTTTCCTCCCTTCCTCCTTTCCTCCCTCCCTTAACTTGACACATGTGTAACAGCAAATGTCTCTTGTCTGGTCCCTGAAGCATGAAGATTGTCTCTTCTGGAGATTGAGGGAATGGAAAATGAATGGAACTTCACTGTGAGCAATGGTAGTGCCAAAACAGCTCACAACCAACCAGTTTTGGGCAGAAGAAGCCTGAGAGTTAAGGGCTGGTTTTGTTAATAATTGCCATTGTGGTTTGAGCCTCCTCTTGGTCTAGGACTACATCACATGTCTGATCATGCTGCGGCATGGTATGTGTCTTCCTTCCATACATAATTTCACCCTGTCTATGTATTACTCTTATTTACCTCCAGATCTTTTAAATGTCTACATCTGATGGTGAAATCTTCTTATGGATAACTAAAAAATAGCCCTTGGTATATGAAGATTGCAGAAAGATTTAATAAAAAAGCAAAAATTAGACTTCTAAACTGCCAAAATACTAAAATTTCATGTGTAAGTCATCTTCAGCATCTGGACTTCCTTTTATTTTTAAAAATGTATATTAATTTCATGATAGTACGTTTAAAAGCTCTTAGTAAGAGTATTTTGTCCCTAGAAGGATTAATAGAAAGTACTTTCAGTGTTTTCAGTGTTAATTTGTCTTTTCAATCTTTTCCTTTCAAACGACATTTTTTCCTACATATGTTGATGTATTATCCACAGACAGACAAATAAAAAATACACTACTTGTACTCGTAGTACCTTCATTTGTATAGTACTACGAATTACAGTTTTTTAGATAAATTAAATTAGTTTCCTTCTTCAGAGTCTTTATTCTCACTGTAATAGCAGATGCCACTGGCCTTCTCATGAAACTGGCAGCAGTGGATCAGCCTGCATGACTGAAACCACTCTACTTTGATATCATTTAATGAAAAAAATATACAACCCATAGCTTGATCTGTTCCGCTGAGACTGGCACAGGAACAAACCATTGGTACAACTCATCACAGCAGGTTGTCCTAGTTTTAAATTTCAACAAAAGGTACCTCAACCGGTGGAAGTTTGTGTTAATATGGCTTTGGCCCAGTTTTATACATCCCTTTCACCAACCAACACCTAACCAACTTTTCATTTGAGCTCACCCCAGACATCAGACATCCTTCACATATACGATGAGAAAAGGAAAGTATTTATTTCTCCCACCTTCAGTCATCTGAAAATTTAACAGGACTGTAAAATCATCTCCTATGATGAAAGGCTGCAAGAATTGGGCTTGTTCAGCCTGGAAAAGAGGAGGCTCCGAGGAGACCTCATTGCAGCTTTCCAGTACCTGAAGGGCCTAGGGTCTAGTGGAAGGTGTCCCTGCCCATGGCAGGGGGGTTGGAACTGGATGGGCTTTAAGGTCCCTTCCAACCCAAACCGTTCTATGATTCTATGATTCTATAAAGGCTTCCTCAATGGTCAAAGGAGCGAGATGCATCTCCTGATGTCTTGTTGCCTGTGTCAAATAACCCATTTGACATGGTTCCTACAGTATGCTTCCTGAAGACAGAATCTGTTTCAGGACAGAAATTGACACATGTTCCAGTATAAGATTTGTCTCTTTTCAGGAGTTTAATTAAGCCTGAAGAAGACAGTATTTTTCTATAATTTTAATTATTTTTCTTTTAATGTAATCAGATCCTCATGTCAGCAATACTGAAGGTCTACATTTCTATTAAAGAACTTATAGAAGATGATCCTTTAATTTCATAGTGTCATAGAATCATAGAAT
>NW_010267197.1:0-8117 GCF_000690775.1 Eurypyga helias | reverse complement strand
TTTTTTTTTTTTTTTTTCCTCCGTGCACTGCTCAAGTCAGTTAAATTGATACATTTCCTAACAAAATTGAAGTGCTTTGTGCTGCCAGCGGAAAGCCTGGTGACCCTGCGCGGCCCACCGAGCAGCCAAAACGAGTTGATGGATCCATTAGGCCGCGCAGAATGCCTTCCCCCTCTGCCTCCGCTCCTGAGTGACACTGTAAATCTGAACCAATTTCAGTCCCTAATCATCATTACAAACCCCTCCACTGTTCATTTATTACTCTACAATTCTAATATAGCACACGACTGGGTCAGCGCGCAGGGAGCCGGCGCGGCTGCGGAGACAGGCTTAAAAAGACCATAATCCTTCCTGGGTTTTATCGGGGAAGCAAACCTGGTTTAGCCCGCCTTGCTCCCCACATGCCACCCCTCTGCCTCTGGTCCAGCGATCAGATGATGTCTGGCCTGGTGATGGGGAGCACGGGCTCTGGAGCTGGGAGGAGCTGGGGGGGCAGAGGGGGAACACACATCTGTTGGATGCAGGAATCAGAGCACGCCACATGAACCCTGCAAGGGTTGGGGTGCTGCTGGAAGGCTGTCACGGCTGCTCTGGCCCCTCATCTGTGGGATGGACAGGTGTTTGATGGGTGCTGCAACCATGCAAAACAGCTGTGCAAAGTGGGTGTTTTGGTAGGTGAGATGTTGGGATGTGCCTGGGAAGGACCATGAGGCTGGAGATGTTGTGAACTGAGGGTTTTTTGAGGTTCTCTATTAGTTTGGATTAGATAAAGGACATCTTTTTGGAGCTGAAAAGCCTCAGTGGACATCCCTGCAGGGATGGCTCCTCCAGGCGTAGGTTGGTAGAGATGCTGGTGGGACCCAGGTGATGCCAGATCACAGCCACTTCCAACCTGTCCATCCCTCTTCCTGCTGCTTCGCGAAACCTTGCCCTGGCTGCTGGCTTCCAGCATGCAGAGTGGATGCTGATTGCGTGCTTGACCTGTTAAGTGTGTTTGTGTGGCTGGATCGAACACTTATCCAACAGGCTGACGAAGAATATATTTATTTGATTTGAAGTAGCTGATACTTTTTTCTCCCTTTTTAACAACATGACTATCAACATCTCTGTGGGTGTGGAAGCCATCAAAGAATTTACAAACACAAACAGTAAATAATCAGATTAATAGCATGATTAGACATGACTTGCAGGCACCTGGGATTGCTTTGGATGGAATCAGCAAGTGGCTGGGACACTTGTTGCTGGAGCAGGACTGGTCACACGTGGGGACAGGATGCTCCTGTGCAGGAGATGGGCTGGAGGAGGTGGTAGAAGGGTGTGGGCAGGTTGTGGGTGACAACAGTCTAATCAGAAGCTGGGCAGAAGGGTACACAACTAGGAAACTAGTTGCTGAGGTGTCCACTCACTTGGTGTTTTACCTATGTGGGGTTTTCTGTGGGGGGTTTTGTCTTCACTCGATGAAGGGAGAGGGCAAGAACAGAAACCTTGCAAAGGACTGTGATGGTCAAACCCCTCTTTACAACTTGATCCTTCAATAAAAGCCTGGGTAGCAAGTCTGGACCTCATGGGAAAGACAGGTTGCCGAAACCTGAGCTCCTGACCGCAGATCTGCCTGCATGATGAGGAGGATGTCAGGCTCCAGAAAGTGTCAGTTTTTCTGCTGGTGACAACCAAAGTGGGGCTTTTTCTACAGCTCATGTGCCAGCCGTGCGTTTCGCTTCCTGTTACAGGGTCCCAGGCTCGAGGTCAGCCTCGTCTGGCAGGGAGATGTGACAGCTGCCAAACCGGCCACCCCTGTCCGCCCCAGCCGGCACGGCCACCTCAGCTGCCTCTCATGCTCACAGCAAAACTGCACAAAGTTTTCTCGGTCCTCATTAAGAGCAGCAGCAGAGTTTGTCATGCAAATGAACCAGCATTCAAAAAAATATATTTGAAAGACCATCTCTGAAGCCAAGGGAGGTTGGTTGTGAAGTTTCCTGGAGTATTTGCCCAGGGTGAACTAGTCTTTGCTCTAAAAACGGTCTTGGTGACTTCCACCTCCTGTCTTAGCCCCAGATCTGCACTGAGGCAGGATCAGTTCATCTCCAAGCCGGAGAGGAGAGCAGCACCTTGGCAATGAAGGCTCCACTCCCTATGGGCAATGGCCGCATATTTTTGGAAGGTCTCCATTCAAGTCTTTACCAGGTCAACCTGCTGTTGAATTGCCCTCTCCCCATCACCCCCGCGTACAAATATTTCTGTGGAGCTGAGCCAAGCATCAGCCCTGTGACGTCAATATGTTGGCCCTTAGCATTTCCTCTCTGTTTACAGCCTGTCGGATGCCTCTCAAGCCACACTGTTGTTAATGCTCATATCTAAGGCAGTCTGGATTAGTTTCTCAAGTAGCATTTTGCAAGGATCAATATCAAATGCTTTGCTGAAGTCTAGATGCATTACATCTTCTGTAAGGCCTTTCATCCACTAATTTTGTAATTTGATCCAAAAGAAGCGTTATCAAGTTGGTCTGGCATGACTTGTTCTTTATAAACTAATGTTGTTTATTGCTGGTGGTTCGGTTATCCTCTAGGTACTTTCAAACACGCGCCGAACAGCCTATTAGTGCCTTCTGTGACACGCCGGGTTTGACGAAACCCAGACGAACCTGCTGCTCGCACAACTGGGTTCAAGCGCAGCTCGCCGGCAGCTGCTGGGACATATGTTTGCCGTGCACACCAAGGGCCTGATTCACCTCTCCGACCGACGTGAGGCAGGAGTAAGTCAGCTCAGCAGCGGGCTCAAGCATCCAGAGGCAGATTTGATGCAGCAGATGTTGTGTTGCTGTTGCAGGCAGTATTCCTGAGCTTGCTTTTACCTGCTGATTCCCACTGTGACCCGCAGGATCAGACATAAGGATTTCTCTTGGGGCGGTGGGGTGGAAATTGCAGGCTATGTAATCGGTGTTTTGTGCCACTCAACTGGACGGTTCAAACCTTTGCGTGACTGGTTCAAATTCTACTGTAAAGACATTTGGGCTGTGTCCAAACCAGTCCTGGTAGTGTGCCTGCTACTGAAAGTGTGAGGATAAATACTTTGCAGCAGTGTGTTAGCGTTTGTGTCTGCTCTGGTCATGAAAGTATAGCCCGGGTGCTTCCTACAGTATAGCCTGGTGTCTGGTCCAGACCCTGTTCTTCTTCTGGGGGAATTTAATTCAGTTCTGGGGCCCCTCAGCTGGTGATGATGATGATGATGATGGCACACTGTGCTGATGTTATCCCAGTGACTTTATGCACACAGTCACTGGATCATGCCTTGGCATTGCCCAGACCAAGAGCACTCTCTCCATCATTTCAGCGCAGCAAAGATCATGGCCAAGATGCTGAAAGAGCCCAAGAGGTACCACAGATTCTGTGTTGCATTAGCTATGTTTCTGTTGCCTACGGAGCTCTGCTGCTGTATAAATAATGGAGCTGACACGGCACCTTCTGGGCTGTGTTTTCTACAGTTTCCTAAGACCTTCAGTAACTGCCTGATGGTGCCTCGGCACAGGCAACCTCCCCGTGATCTATAATGCTCCCAGTTCAGGAGGGTTTTGAGTGATACAGCATGCAGGAGTGAATTTCCAAAGTATTGCATAGGCTTGGGGTTGTATTGCTCCCTGCTGACTCCCCACGCTTGCACAGTGCTGCAATACTCTGAAATTTAACACCTTTACAGCATGACGCTCAATTCACGTGGCCCAGGGGAGAACAGGATGGATCCAGCCCGGTGGGATAGGTTGCAGTACATGCTGCCTGCCAAGCATCCTTGCTCCGGCTGACGGGCCGGCTCTGGCACAGCCCTCCAAAGCCCGCTATGGCTCACAGTTAAGCCAGGGAAAAGATTAATGGGACTTGTTGTAATCTCCTCTGGCATCCCAACAGATTAAAATAGTTTGTTTCACTGCTGAAGCATAATCTTGAGGAGAATTAGCCTAAGGAGGATCAGGGTGAAGGGTCCTTAACAGTGTGATTTAGAAAGTTCATCTGACCCAGGGTGCTGATGATCTTACTCTAGTTGGAAATACGCTGGAAACCAAATCACTTATTCCTCTTTCCTCCCTCTGGCTGGGACTTTGGATAGATTTCAAGGAAAGAAAAGGCAAACAAACCCCATCCATGGGCCTGAGGAGTCTGCAAAAGTGGAGACACCTCTGCAAAGCTCAGGAATAGATGACTGTTCCGTGCTTTTTCCCTCAGATCTGCATTTTTCTCCTTAGGAAGAAGGGTGCCCTTGGTTCAGGCCAAGCTCACCCAGAAAGACCGGGAGCCTTTCAGAGATCATGAATTTCTGGAAGGGAAAATCTTTTGCATTTATGGACACCAGCACATCCAAGTGTTGCATGACAATGGCAAGCAATAACCAGCATCTCGCCCTATAAAACATACATGAGGGAATGATAATATGACCTTCTTTCATCACTAAGAATGTTTATCATGCGTTAGACCCCAAACTGGTCTCTTAAGGTCATCCCTTTCCCAAAGGAAGTTCCGTCCTGTTGTTGTAGGTAGCAATGCTTTGCTGTGGGCTATTGTAACACCCTGATGTAGAAGCTGCTTCCAGGGATGGAGGTCTCAATGGGTGGTGGGAGAAACACAACGTGTGATGGAGGGTGCCTGCACGGCGAGCATGGGGATCTCCCTTGGAGCAAGAGTCTGTGAGTGTGGAGCCCAAGAGGGAGCTGCAGAGCGTTTAACACGACCAAATTAACCCCTGTGGACAGGCAAACACTTGTTTACACAGCAGAGAAAAGCAGAAATGGAAATTTATGGTGTCACTAAAAGAACTTCTCACCTGGAGTACAGAGAAGAGGGAAGAGATAGCAATATTTCCTACTGAAAGGAGGAAGAAAACCTCTTAACAAATCAATAGCCTTATTTAGTCAATAAACCCACAAAACAACCCCTCCAGGGGATAAACATGGAGAAAATTCACAGCTTGCAAGCAGGCAGGCTCCAATTCTGGACTTTGACGAGGTGGTTGCAGTAAATGCGCTCATCTCTCCTGGTCGCAGGGAGTTCAGCGCAGGGCTAGTCTTTCGGGAGCACGCGGGGCCGGGGGAGGCTGCAGGCTGAAGCTGCGCACCTGGGAGCACAGGCAAAGAGGTGAAGGGTCTCGGGAGTGCCCCGTGGTGAGGACAAGCACGTTAATTTGGGTTAACATCTCCTCTCGGCGTGGTGCATCGAGCACCGCTGGCTTCGGTGCTGTTATTCTGGGGAGTGGAAAGGAGGAGCAGGGTCCAAGCAGGCATGCTGCAGGCAGGCTGGGAGCATGCCTGGGGCAAACCTCGGCAAGAAGTGCGTGAAACTGCTCTCAGCAGCGGCTCAGCAACACGTCCAGCAGAAATGCCGAGGCACCTTATCTTACAGAGAAGTTTGCAGTGCTGTGAACATCCAGCAGCCAACAGTTGGAGTCAGAAACTCATGGCATGGCTGTATGATGTACAAGATGTTCAGAAATTAATTTGAAATGCCTTTTTTTTTTTCTTCCCCTAAATATATATATTTGGTTTTGCTTAGCCTGCAGGCTTTACATCTTCAAGGTTTTAGTTGTAACAGTGAACTAGAAATTTGCTTGGAAGAAATCCAAATTGTTCTCTTATTCACAAGACATCAAGAGCCAGAGACTTTGGAAAAAACTGTCTCTGTCACTGCAGTGCTCATGGGAGAGTCCCAGGAGCTGCCGTGCCAGAAACACAGCCGAGCAGCACCACGGTCTGGACTCCTAGCACCTTGCAGAAGAATCCACCTCCCTTCAGTGGCACAAACACTGGATAACAGTTATCCCAAAAGAAGTAAAATGAAGGCAGTTCCAGTTTTGTAGCAGTTCCATCATCAATGAGCCTTTGGCTTTTTTGAATTTGTCTTCTCTTTCTCTCCTCAGCCCAGGTCCCTGCAAACCCTGCTGTCTGTGCTAGACCTAGGGGACCCCAGGAGCTGTCAGGGACATCCTGATGAATCAGCAGGGGATAAATGTAAGTCCTGCACATTCTGGGCTGGGCATACGAGGCTGATGTTGCCTGAGCTACATAGATAAATGCATTATTCCTTGACCAGACACTGCAGAAGCAGATCAGCATTAACCCTGCCTTGGTTAACTCCTCTTTACCTTCTACTAGAGATGTCCCAGCTATAGAGGAGAAGGGGATTGCAAATGACTGAGAAGAGTAGCTCAGCTCTCACACTGCACAGACCCCTGTGGCTTAGGGATGACAAATTCTGTCTCTCACCTGACCTTTGCCGGAGGCAGTAGCTGTGTGGAAGCCGAAGACTGTCCCTGGGGCTGTACCACTGAGATGCTCAGCCATGCTGACACCCCAGGGTGATGCCTCCATCCATGGAATGGCTCAGACCATGAGACTGCATGCTGGCCACGCAGCGGCTCTCCTTTCCAATAAGAACATGAAGCTGAAATAGAAACCTTGGGCCAGACTTTACAGGCAGCATTTTGGGTGGAAAACAGAAGGAATTAAAAGAAAGCCAATGGCTTTCCATAGTAGTATCCAAGATCTCTGTGACCTGATGGAGCAGAGAATTATTTCCTTCTGGGTCTATGATTTTTTCCAGAACACGGTTGCAGACTGTAATGTGTGTTAAAAGGGAGACATCCTCAGTCAGGGCTCACGAATGTCGCTCCACTGAACTGTGAGATGCTCAGATTTATTCCAGCCAAGTCCTGGCCCAATATATATGTTTCATGTTATATTTCATTTTTTCCTTCTCTTTCCTCTGATGCTGTTCGCTACCCAGAGCATCCATCAAGAAACAAAGCACTTATTAGTATATGATAGCACCTGTTCTCTTGTGTTTTTGAGAAAGTTCATGCTTGAAATGCAGACAGAGATTGAGTTATAGGCAACACCTGACTGTTATAGTTCAAATCTGGCTTCTCATTGTGTTTTGCAGCTGGACATTCACAGTTGAAAAAGCTTCTGCCTAATCTTATTTATACTTTGATAAAATGCGTGAGTCTCAGTATATAATACTACTTCCTATTCTGGCTTCTTCCAGAGACTGAGAAGTTTTTGGACTTGGCTGGGTCAGCAGACCTAGACTAAGTTTAGAAATAGGGGGGACCCAGGCATGGAAAGTATGTAGGAACAATTGCCTCCATAACTGTCTGTCTGCTTCGGGTACCTGGATTCATCAAAAAACTGCTGAGAAAAGTCACCAGGAGCTGATGTAGGCTCTTCCTGCATTTGGAGAAGAGGTTCAGAAATTCACGCAGGGACAAGTCATTTAATAAGCATGCAAGAGGCTGCTACTTTGGTGTAAAAGTGAGGAATATCTTTGTAACTGGGCTCTCTCAAGACACCCAGGTGTCTCCAAAATGAGTATCTGGCCCCAGTCACCTGGTTCTGAACCTCTGTCAGACCTTGGATATGGGGGCCAGACCCCAGTCTCAGGTCTGCAGGTAAATCCAGAGCATTTCTATCAAAACGCTGAGATTTATGGCAGCGTAGCTAGGCTCGCATCCAGGTCCCTGCCAGCTAATGCTCTAGTAATTGGATGCAAATACGCTGGGGTAGGCAAGGTATGGGGAGTTCAGGAAGATAAAGGCATCTCAAATATGCCATATAGACAATCTGTGTTTCCTGAAAGAGAGACATCTGTATCTCTAAATTTAGAAACGATACTCTCTTTCCAGCAGGTAATAAACCAGCAAGCGCTGTACATATTTTTTTTCTATTTTGAATTCTGTTAACTGACAATTTAACCTAAAATCGCTCGTATTTTCTACTTGTTCAGCTGTAAATAGAGACTGACAGTTTATTTTCAAACATCCTGGTTAAAAAAAAAAAAAGCCAAACCCACAACCCACCAACATTTGAAATAAATACTTATGGGTCCATGACAGACTACAGACGTGCAGTCAATGCTCCGCAGCAATCTCTTGGAGCTGTCACACTCCGTGATCGGTCTTTTACAAACACAAACACTGTTGATTTCTTATCAAATGTAAAACCTCCGCAGCTCTTTCGTAAATGGTTACCGCGAGCATGAAATCGACATTGTGAATCACATGTGACACTGCCTTGTCTGCTTGTAATTGAGCCGCGCGGGGAAGGCGCCGGCGCTGCGCCAGCCTCGCGCGCGCTCCGC
>NW_010267196.1:0-8437 GCF_000690775.1 Eurypyga helias | reverse complement strand
GGCTGAGTTCTAATTGCGCTTTAAAAAATAAAAATAAATAAAGCTGATTTCTTTAGCCTTCAAAAGTGGTACAGGTTAAGCTAGTTGAAAATTGTTCACATATTTGCAGTATTTTGATCCTAGATTACAATGGAAAAAAAGTAAGAAAAAGTTGTTTTTCAACATAAAAGTATCAGAAAGTTACTTTTTAAATAAGTTCTACTTCTGAGTGCTCTGGAATAGGCATCACTGTCTTCTGCAAAATTAGAAGTAACCATCAAGTTCATTTTTGAAATGTGCCTACAAAATCAGTGAGAGATTTGACAGATGTGTGCACGCAAAATCAAGTGAAGCTAGATTATATATGGGAGTGGCTTCAAGCAAGCTTTGACACAGTTTTTGTTCTGTGCCTAGCAATGTTTCTTCAGAATTATCTGTTGTAATATAACTGTGTCTATTTACTTTATGTACCTATGAAATGTTCGCATTACCAAAAGTTTCTTCAGTGCATACAATCAAACCAAGCTCAGAAACAGTCCTTTCTGAAACAATGGAAAAAGGTTCCTGGGATTTCAGAACTGTCTGGATTTGGGAATTTATTAGTAGTATAGTCTTTTCTCTAAAGTGGAACACCATTCAAACAAACTTAGGTATGTTCAGTTGACTGTGTCTTACTATGAAAGAATAATGGTCTGTTACTATGTCTTCTGGTTGTTTGACCAGACATAATAATTTGAGATTATACAACCAGAAGAAAAAATCATACCATATTCTAATTTTTCTTCCTCCTCTTAAATGACATAGAATAACACAAGGTCATTGTGTGAGGTAGAATAAATTTACAGTTGTATGGATTACAGTGTACAGATGACTGTAAAGTACACCCACATATGAATGCACTGGGATCCATTAACAATGTGCTCTGACAAAATGCCTACTTAGGAATAATATAGTCCCTACACCGCATAGGAAGCTATATTGTGTTTATGTGAGGGGTAGCATATTGCTTTACTTCAAGAGATAGGCAAGAAATAGATTATTCCTTGGTGTTGCAGAGAGCACACGTTTATGCAGGACCCTCACAATCTTCTGTCCTCTTCTGTTCCCAAGGAGAATTACATGTGAGTATGTTGCTAGAGGCCCAATGTGAACATGGCTGGAACATTTCCCAGACGAGGGAGAGATGTCATAGCCAGAATTATGAGCTGCCTAGTAGACACAAAAATAATTGTGCACAAGTGTATACATGTGGGGTCTTTGCTAGGTCCAGATTTTGTCTCTCTCATTTATATAAATGGCAGGTCTATGGCCAGGCAGTGTTGGTATCTGCGGGGTATTCCCCCATCGCATTTAAAGTGCCATCTGTTATTTAATGTATCTGCCAAGTATATGGATTAAGTCTGCTGTTTTCCATTTTATGTCACATTATTAATAATGGTAATGAATGTTTGCTGACTGATAGTTGCATGGGCTGTAGTTGTAAAATTCACACTCACGCATTCCTGTCCTTTCCATATTTATCTTATGGGTGCCAGAACTCTGGGCATACTTTTCACCTCTCAAATACTTATTTCTCCTAATAATACCTTCTAATGTCCCAACATATCATAGTTCTTTACAAAATATTACACCCTGATTCATGTAACGAACTTCATGAGGCTGAGCATGCATGTATCCATGCATTTTCAACCTACGCAGGCATACAAAAGTATAAAATGTTTTAAATACAGAAAGGAATAATCTGACAGGGCCCACCTGTCTCACATTTAATTGGAAGAAGACCATCCTTTCACAGTCACAGCAGTTAAGATATCAAAAAAGCAGTCCTTGCCCACACCTCTCCTGACACCAAGTTTAGTAACCCATTATGATAAATAGTGTGCAGCATGCTTTGATATTTTAAAACATGATGAAATAGGCTTAATTTCACTTTAAAAATGCCTCACACAATGACACTTTTTTTCCATTTCAGTATATCTTCTCTGTAAATACCTGGGCTCTGAAGACCCTTATATCTATGGTTTAAATGAAAGAAATATAAAAATAACCTTTGAAGGGGACATCCCCTGAGTAATTTTTCATGATATGTAATTCAATTTCATTATAGCTGTGGATACTTATGATGGTTGTATGATATACACTTCACATATATATTGTAACTTTTTTCACTGAAATCTGGTATCAGACCTCTGCAGTGGGACAGTACAGTGTAATCAGAAGTAATCATGTCTTTCTCATCAGAACTGTCCATCCCAATGTTCCCAAGAGTGATAAAAAGCCACTTAATCACTGGCTGTAATATGTTTGTTGTCAATTTCATTTTTTGTTTCACCTTGAGAGCTACCGTGAGGTCAACCCTCATGAGTACAATTTTACACTGCTATAATAACTTGAATCCTACCTTGAGTATATTTTACTTACATACATATAAGGTCAGTGTGAACTGTAAATATGTCTGCAGTTGAGCAAATATTCTTGATTTTGGCCTTGTTTTCTGTCAGTTCCAGTAACCTGAAATAAACTTTAAGCTAGGTCCAAAAGAGGATTTAGTAGCTAAAGCAAACTTAGGTAAGACTATGTCCCTGGTTTCAAAACTGTAGGAATGAAAAATGGTGGTCACCTTCTGCTTAGCCTTGGAGGTGTCACAGGTCCATGAAAGATCCTGTTTTCATGTGCAGGACTTTGAAGTTTCCAGGAAATGATCGACAAGTTGTTTAAGTCTGGGTTTTTTCTAGCCACTAAGGGTCCTCTACAGTTTTGCCTAGTGAGCTAGGAAACCTAGTGGCTGTTCACAGAGCATGTCTTACACACCTCAGCATGAGAGGATGCTGCTTTGTGTTGGAGTCAAAAGAGGAACAAGAATTCAGGTAGTTTGGCCAAATGCATCTCTCTTCACCTGTTCTCCAGCCTAATAGGGCAATTCACAAAAAGAAGCTCTTGTTGAAAGCAAAGAGAAGACACTGAATTTCACCGGTCAGGCTGCTTTCAGTGCTCCATGTGTCAAACAAATGCTGAAAAATACCACAACAGTCCCAGGAGGAGGCACACTTACCCCAAGAGAGCAAAAGCATGAGCTACAAATCATAATCCTCCTCTTCCAGCTACTTTCCCTATATGCCTGTCTTTCCAAAGTGGTGCATGTGACAGCAGGTGAGAAGGGAATGAACCCCACCACAAAGTCACCATGAGGCATTGGGCACCGATGGGAAAGCTGCAGATGACCCTAAATCTACACCTCACCTGTGAGCAGGCCATCTTAAACCTGGGCTGTAAATGTGAGTACCTCACTCTGCCCTTGAAAAAAAAGCTACACTTCTACCTCCAGGAAGGGGCTGCAAAGTAAGGAGAATATTTTCCATCTAGTCCAGTGAGAAAATGCAGTTCAATAACTTGGCTTTGGATTTTCTTGTTGAATGGTGTTGAGTGACAGCTACCGATGTTTGCATGCTGCTAGGTCCCCTCTTACTGTGGGGCTGTTTTCAGGTTTTTTCTAAGGCATCTGGCTCCCCTTTGGGATTTGTCAGGGGATCTAGCAGGGGACTAAATGCCTAATTTTGAACTCCATGTCGTATTTAAATCTGGCACTTTTCCTTGGAGCATTTTTCTCATAAAGGATGCTCACAAACTGACACAACTCCCTGATTTTTTTTTTTTTTTTTAAATACTGGTAACAGTGTACAATGTCTTTTTTATAGTTACAAAACAGCAAAATGATAAAGGTGCTCCAGAATTTATCTCTCTGTATTTCTATACACCAAGAACACAAAACCATTTTGCATGTAACTTTTCAGTGTAAAACTGCTTTTAGACAACTAAAGAAAAATATAAGGTCAGAACTGTTTAGTTCACAAATAAAAGGATGTATATTTATATAATAACTAATTCTGAAACTTTAAAAAAAATTCAGAGTTGGAGTCTGGGTCTTACTTTCCTATTTTGGATGAAGACACCTTCAGCCTTCACAAAAGACTCTCTATGTGTAATATATATGTATACATCAAGTCACAAAGTGGAGACTTCTGAAGTAAACAGCAACACATTCTACTTTTCACTTGCCCTCCTCTTGAAAATTATATTGATTTGCTAGCTGTTTGGTTGGTTCATTTGAAACCATTGCAGAGATCCTAAACACTAGTTGATTCATTTTAATAAGTTCTAGAGTAAAAAAAGATAAATTGTGCAAGATGACTACAAAATCATATTTAAGGATACTGGTTATATTTTGAATACTTCAGCCTGAAAGTCTTAATTAGCTGTCAACAGGCACACAAGTAGAGGACGATGATGAAGACAGCTGTAGACAATTCACAAAAAAAAATATAAAAAAAAATACAAAACAGAACTTTAGCGTTTTCTGTAAAGGGAACAGAATTTTCCAATTGAACTGTTGTGTCCATAGAGGGCTATTCCACAGCATAATTACAGAATTAGATCCTCTCAGACTTACTAGAACTATCACTGCCTGTGTTCCTTTACTAATTTTTGACAGCTAGGGTCTGACATCCATGTTTTCCATACTGAGAGAGACTCTTTTTTTTACTCCGTGTTTTCTTAATCTCTTCGTATGATCCTGGAAGTAGCCCCAGTGCATGCAAAAATAGTTGTCATCTATATGTATTTAAATTTAAGTTTTCGTTACAAAATTCTTGCTACAAAACCAGCTAACTTAGTTAAATAGATTTTGAGAAATACATACACACTCCATCCCATCTTACAGCTTCATTTTTACAAACATACCATCATCCTTCAAATAAATTTAGAGGACCATTTCTTACAGAGAAAGAAAATGATATATGTGGCATATACTGCATGGGTGGTGAAGCAAAAGTTATAGGTTGTCATGCTGTCTTTCATTGGGTCAATTTTAAAATAGCAAATACTGTATCTAATATATTTTCCATCAAACTTTTTAGCAGCTGTGCAACAATGAGATCAGTAAGGCACAACTTGGAAATTATCCTTTTCTACTGTTTCACAAGCTTGAATTACATAAATAACTCTACAGTGTCAGTCAAACAAACAGTATTTTTTTTCCATTTCCTTCAGTGAAGTCAGGATTTCTCAGCAAGAACTCCTTAGAGTAGTAGTACTCACTACACAATACTCAGAGTAACATCTGACTTGAAAGCAAAGTGCCATCTTTCACCTTTCTTTGTCTCCTACTCAGAAAAAGATGAATTTGGTGGTTTCCTGGGGCTGAGGGTAAGTTTAAACATTAGCTATATACATTGGGAAAGAGGAAGGGAAAAAACTGAGATGGGACACAGAATTTGTGATTTTATTTAGCTCCAGGACTAGAAAACGAAATTAAAAACTTTTTTTTTTTTTTTTTAGATTTCCGTTAAATGTTACACAGGAGCAGAAACAGCAGATTAGCAAGGTTAGAAAAAAGAAAATACTTCTTGTCCACAGTTATGGTGGGGTCAGGATTTGACTGTAGTGTTTCCTAGACTCCAGTCATGTGCACTGGTCTCTGTGCCATGGAGGGAGGGAAGGAAGAAAACCTCTCATGCTCCCTTGATGAAACAAGCTCACTCTACAGAAAATAAACCTTGAAAGCAGGGGCTCTTCTCTCCAGGTTCCACTTCCAGGATATGTACTCTGACTAACAAGCTCAATCATGCTCCACCCCAGGCTAACTACTAACATTTACTGTAAAGTAACTTTAGAAACTGAGAACTACCATGTATTTTCCCACTTGTTTGATGGATTTGGTACTGTCCTGAAAAATTAGTTCCTGGATCTGTCCTTAGAAGAAAAGATTTTTCTTCCAGGTGACATGGAATCAGGGCCTATGCTCAGAGGACAGTACAAAAGCTTTTCTAAAAGCACACCATCCTATGAGACACTTGGATTGGCTGCTGTCAGTACCAAGTCAGTGACTAACACTGAGGTCTTAATTTAGTGGGCTGACTATTGTCTTCCTATGATCTGTGAGAAGTAGAGAGCACTGTCCATGGGGCAAGCTGTGGGCTTTTTGTACTTCACTGGTTTTGGGTTGTTTGTATATTCTTCTCTGGAAAGATCCCTTACACTTAGGGCTTGCAGCTGTGAACACCAGGAGTCAGCTAGCTCATCTAGTTTCAGTCATCTGAAAGTTAGTGGTCTAGTCTGAGATAGTTTGGTCAACTACTCCTATATACAGAGTAGAGAGAGGCACTCAATAACCAAATCACCTTCTCTTAAAATAATTATACCAGATAGATAGGATGATCTTTCTGGATGGAAGCACTTCCTTCTTTTCCTTTGTCTTGACTAGAGGGGAAGCAATGACAAAAAGCTTCTCACCTTTCAAACAGCTAAAGGTAGGTGAGTTGACTTACACCCTTAATATCTGAAGAATATTTCCCTGGCCCAGGTCCTCCTGACAGAATATTAAGTGTACCTGTAGCTCTGTACTTTCCTTGACATTATTTCCACCTTATTGTCTGAAATACTGTCTCAATTTGGCTGCTCTTTTGTTTGGAAGAAGACTGCTTCTCTGCTCAAATCCTTGGTACCTGGCTCTGCTACTGCTGAGCAATGGCCTAACATCATGGAACACTAGCAGCAGCTTTTTTTTTTTTTTGTTCTCCGTTTTCTCTTCTTCTTTTATGTTTTTCATAATTTAAAAAAAAAGTATTTGTTTACCTCTACTGAGTTTCCATCAGGGGAGGTGGTTGCTTACAATTATATTTACAATGTTCTTGCAACACCTATAATCCCTGCAACAGAATAGCTCTGCCATAAAATGAAGCTAATTTATTAGCCAGGGATTGGATTGACAGCTGGTAAGCTAACACTTCTTTTACTCTTTTAACAGACTTTCAAGATTCACAAAATGAAAGATGTATATTTTATTGGATCCTGATAAAATATTGTTTTAATACTTCATAATAAAATAAAGAGTGATAAGAGCAATATGCCTGTTGTAGCTTCAAGACCCTTAAGGGTTGCTTCACAGGAACTCATAAAATGCAAGAAGTACACAACAGGGCGTATCTGGTTCACTGCAGATTATCTTACTAGTGCTGACCTGCTAAACTCAGTATACAAAGATACATATGGCTGGTCCTTTCTTTAGGGACCTTGGATTAGATCAAGGAATTAAAGTCATGAAACAATGCAAATTTAACACCAAACTGAAACAAATGAAAATAAAACCACCGCCACCATCACCAACAACAAAACAGAAAAAAACCCCTTGAATACTGTAACACCTGTTTGTTACTCTTTACTGTAGAATTTACTACAGACAAAATAACCTATTTTATTTTATTTTCCCTTGTATCTGTGCTGTTCAGTTTTCCCTTCCAAAACTGAACAGATTATTTTAATTTCTAAGATCTCCTAGCTAATATTATATATCCATAAAATGATATACCCATAAAATTGCCATTATGTCTTGCTTCTCCACATTTTACCTTTCAGAGGTCTGGTAAACAAATCGGAGGATCACAAACACTTCTCTTCATTGATGTCCATGTCAGGGTAACAAAAGGAAGCTTGACTTCAGCATGCTTGGCATGTTCCCCACATCATCCCAAGAGGAGATATCATCTGGTATCACTGCCTTCTTTCATCAAATGCAACATAAATATTACAATGATTGGAAAACAACAGTCTCAAAAAGAGACAATTTGCAATAACATTAACACCAGCTTCCTCACATGCAGAAGATCTCATCTTCATTCTAGCTCTGCCACAGATATCCTCTGTGACTGGAAATTCACATGTGTTTCAGTTCCATGTCTGTAAAATGGGATTAGTGACTTTCTCTCCTATTTTTTTTCCTGATTTCTTCTGTACCTATTGATTAAAACAGTGTTGGTTTTGCTTCATTTTTCAAAGTGAGCATCAGCTTATTATCATTATTATCTTCTCAGTAGTGTCCAGTGACAGGACTAGGGGCAATGGCCATGAACTGGAAAAAAGAAGGTTCAAACTGAACATGAGGAAACACTTCTTCACTGTGAGGTGACAGAGCACTGGAACAGGCTGCTCAGAGAGGTGGTGGAGCCTCCTTCTCTGAAGACTTTCAAAAGCCACCTGGACTTGTTCCTGTGTGACCTACTCTGGGTGATCCTGCTCCGGCAGGGGGGTTGGACTAGATGATCTCTAGAGGTCCCTTCCAACCCCTCACACTCTCTGAATCTGTGAATCATGCCTGATAAAATTATTGCAATTCAAGTCATAGGTATGACAGATACAAACTTGAAGACAGAAGGGCATGGTAACTACTTTTTTCCAGTGAACACAGAATACAGAAGGTGTTTTGTTATGCAGCTCTTCATTACCACAGATGGGCAAAGATTTATCTTTTGACTGTTAACCAATCTGATTGAAAAACTCTTGTCGTGATCACTGACTTTGGACTGGGGGCAAGCTTCTCTCCCTGACCAATTCTGCTCAGTTTTGAGCTTTCAAAATACCTGATTAGGTTTCTGAATTTTGTGTGGGTGTTTTTTTTTTTGGGGGG
>NW_010267195.1:400-1561 GCF_000690775.1 Eurypyga helias | reverse complement strand
CCCCCCACCTCTGAGGAAGGGTCGGAAAAAAAAAACCAAGGAAGGCTAGTAGAAAGCTGAGATAGAAGTCCAAATCTTTCAGTCCTGTTAGCTTGTACGAAGCCTGCTCAAAATTAATAGATAGGCAATTTAGTGGCTTTGAAATAATACTGCTGGCAAAGAGGCAAGCAGCAGCCCTGTTTCTTCATCAGTCATAGTTTGAAGATACGCTTCAAAGACACTATAATATAAGAGCACTTCGTGTCAATACATGGATGTAGCTACTCACAAGCTAAGAGGAGACAAAGCTCTCATCAACCTTTGCTTCCTCCTTTGGAGTGTGCCACAATTATACAGCACTTAACGGAAAAAATGTTGAAGAGGGTCAATTGCCCAAAGATAATTTTCATGTCAAAACAAGTGCTTACTTCCTCCTTGGTGGCAGTCAAGAACAATAAACTACGAAGATCTATTCCACCTAAATCCTTTGGTACTCTTTGTGCATGTAAACATACATACTGGCATGGAGGCAATGCTTCAGACTTGCAGAAGGTACGTGCTTGGTTAGCAAAGAAAGGAGGGGTAAGTTTTCACAGAATAAAGTCAGTAATTCAAAGAATTAGAATAGTAGATTTTGAATGATTAGACAAATTATTATTTTTATGACTTATGCAGGCTGGAAGAGTACTAAGAGCACTTCATGAGTTAGAATTAACTATGTTTTAAACACTGTCAGTAACGTCAGGTCTTCAGCTCTTTCTTCAGACTGACCTGAGCATAGAAGGGTGCATGCACATATGTACACACACACAAAGACACACAGAGACACAGACACACACCAGTATTACATGTGCTAGTTTGGGAGAAGTTTTTTGGGAGAAAAAAAGTGATAAACACCTTTTTTTTACCGGTGTTAACCTCAAGAGTATACTGACACACCACAAAACATGAAGAGGGCCTTTTTGGAAGCTGAAGGCTCCGACAAGGGTTTTAGTCTTGTCCATGCTGGTCCACTTTTCATTCTTCTGTTTATTTACGATTTTTGTCACATCTATTAATGCTAGTGACAGGGCAGTCATCATTAGTTCTGTCTGGTTAGAGTTTATGTATCTGGTAAGTGCTTATGTATTAAGCATTGGTGATGGAAAGTGATATGCATAGTCTCAGAAGCTATCACATTAA
>NW_010267195.1:0-368 GCF_000690775.1 Eurypyga helias | reverse complement strand
TTTTGACATATATTCAGCTACTATCCCAAGCAGATGATGTGTCTTTGTTTGTCCCTCAATCCAACTGATCTTATCACATAAATTTGATTTTGCCTATGGAGGCACTGCTGTGGTGTAGCATTTCCCAGACAGGGACAGGGGCAAGAATATTCACCTATTGAAAACAAATCTGACACCAAAATCAGAGCAAAAACCTGTTAATTTTAGTTGGTTATGATGCATTAAAATACATATTTCCCAAATCATCTAGAATGATTGACATAAATAAGTTGTTCCTGTCCCAGGTAACTGTTATAATGATGTTTTGTAACTGTTTTCTTAAAGTGTGTTAAACATGTTTGGAGTGGTTTAGCCCTGCCAGGCAATTA
>NW_010267194.1:852-1237 GCF_000690775.1 Eurypyga helias | reverse complement strand
GGGGTGGGCACAGACCCCATGTACCCTGCCCTCCCAGCACCCTGCCCGTCACCCTTAGGGGCACCCAGCTCCCTGACAGGGGCTGCCCCAGCTCTGCAGCCCAAGGTCACCAAACGCAGAGCCACCATGTCCCGTCCCCCAGGGCAGATGCAGACACTGCCCAGGCCCTGTCCTTGCAGCCCCCTGGGGCAGCCCACCCCGACGGGGGTACCTGGTCCTTCAGCTCCTCCAGTCCCAGCGTGGCGATGCTGCCCGAGGGCTTCTTCAAGGGCGGCTTGGAGCGGCGCAGGGCCCGGCTCACCCTGTCCCGGATCACCTGGGTGCAAACAGGGGTTCAGCCCCCGACCCCCGTGTGTGGGCATCCCACTCTACACAGACCTGCCGC
>NW_010267194.1:405-705 GCF_000690775.1 Eurypyga helias | reverse complement strand
GGGGTGGCCACACACGTCACAGCACACCTCGTAGACGTAGTCCAGGATCTCCAGGATGGTGAGGATGCTGGCGCCGATGAACAGACCCATCTGTCCCCCGATGTCCCCTGGGGAGGAGGAGGGGGAGATGGTCACCAGGAGCTGCTGTGCAGCCCGCTGGGAGCCCAGGGCAGGCTAGTCATGGGCACAGGGGCAGCAGGACGGAGGGAGCAGGGGACGTGGGACAGGGGATGGCCACCCTTCAGCCAAGCTGCAGCCAGCTCCTGCCCCATGCGGTCCCTCCCCAGTCAGCCCTATACC
>NW_010267194.1:0-367 GCF_000690775.1 Eurypyga helias | reverse complement strand
CCCAGGGGAAGGTGGGGGGAGTCACCAAGAAGCCCGGCAAGGTCGTAGGCTTTCTTCTGTTCAATGGCCTCGTAGTTGAGCGCCTCGAAGAAGATGTCCAGCACCAGGAAGTTCTCTCTGTGGGGACACCATAGTGTGCGGTAAGGAGGGCTGGTCACTGACCCTCCCACCCCTACTGCCCCCCAAACTCCATGACCCTGACACCCACCCCTCAGTTCCCAGGTGCTCCCAGGGCCCTGGTGAGTTACTCAGGCTGAGAACATGGAAGGGACATATCCCAGGTCCGGAAGGGCTGAGAGGTGGAGAGATGCCAGCAGGAGGGCTGGGAGGGGGAGATGCCCTAGTTGGGGGTACTGGTTGATGAAAA
>NW_010267193.1:0-7394 GCF_000690775.1 Eurypyga helias | reverse complement strand
CATCCTATGATTCTATGATTCCTGGCAAGCCACATGGGAGATGGGAAGGAAATAGCTGGTGGGCTGCTTTTTGCCCAGCTTTCCAAATTGTTCCCCAGCCATCCCCTCCTGAAACCTCCCGGAGGCTGGGGGCATCCCACTGGGCAACTGTGTGCCATCACAGCCTGCCTGAGGACATGTGTGCAGCCCAAATGTGATGCCGAGGGACACGTGTGCTGCAGGGACTGCAGGAGATGGGTTGAGTGGGACCCAGCTGAAGGGTCTTGGCTCTGGTGCCCATCACCTACGCTGACCTCAACATCAGTGACACTGAAGCCAATGAGTGTTAGGGACAGACAGGCTCTAACAGAGCAGGAATTGGCACCTTCTTCATCCCTCTGATAGATCCTCAGGACTATCTTTGCTCCCTCTGGTCAAAAGCATGACTTGCTCTCCCCCCTTCCCCAACGCCATTTAAATCAGATTAACTGGGTTCCTTAAGCTACAGGAGATCCAGTAGGGACCCCAGCCCCATGGGCTGGCGGTGGCCCCTGTCCCTGTGCTGCACTGGGACTGCAGTGGGAGCCGTGCGGGAGGCTGCCTCGTGCCAGGAGTTACAAGGGAAGTTGAAACAGCTGCAATGCCTGCCCAGTATTTCCCAATAAGGTGAATGCAGCCAGGCCAGATCCTGCCCCAGGGACTTGTTGTGCCTGGAATTTGTTGAAATTCCCCCTTTGCCCTTTCCAGCTCCATAGCTTGGAGGTGGAAAGCAGACCACCACAAGACACCCCAGGGAGCGTGCCAGAACCAACAAAATGTTGGGGCGCAGCTACTCCAGGGGCTGCTGCAGCCAGCAGGTCTTCAGGAGGGTGGCAGTGTGGCTAGTGCTCCCTAAGGAGAACCTGGGGATGGAGGTGATGCTCACACAGCCCGTTTACATTCTGATGGATTGGATTTCCCGTGGGGATCCCCCTCCCATGCACGGTTTCCACTTTAATTAACAACAGCATTAGGGAGGCTTCTGCAGGGGTGAGTGCTCAGGGATGCTTTGTGCTGCCTGAGGTGTCCTCAGGGCTGGAGCTCCAGCACTCCCAAATTGCTATGAATGAGGCTTCAATGGGTGAGCACACACAATGCTCTGCCCTCTTCCCAAATCTCACCCTGATGGTTCCCTGCCTTCCTGTGCCTCTGAAGACCCCTAAACATCCCCTCTTCCTGATCTGCGCCGTTTCTTCTGCTCCCTGGGGGTCAGCCCTGTGAGGGGGATGGGGTGACCTCCCTGCATGCTGCAGGGATGTACTCTGGAGATGACCACACTTTTCTTAGAAATCCCACTGACCCAGTGGAGAGGGGAAACCCGACACATCCTCCTTTCACAACACAAGTGGAAAGCCCCTTTCCTCACCATCGGGTGCCCCTCCTGGGAAGCAGAGGTGACTGGATCAGCTGTACTTTCACCCACTTGGTACCCAGACAGCTGCTGGGGGGAGACAGAGCCTCTCTCCTGCCCACGTGTCATCGGGGACAGTGGGCAGCGCGAGGGCAGGTGGTTTCCCTCAGCCAAAGGCAGTTAAGGGGTTTATCCCCAGAAGGATGTATTCCCAACACTGGATACCCTGCTTTCAGTGTGTGGCCAGCTGGCAGCCAGCAGCAGCAGGTGGGAGTCCCTTGTGCCTGGGAAGTGGCAGGGAACCCCCTCTTCTTGCTGTGGAGATGCCAGCAGCGCCCTGAATGGGGTCTCACAGGATGGGACCCCCAGCACCCCTGGTCAGCTCTTGGGCATGCTTTAATAGCTGCCAAGGCCACTGAGTGTACAAAGAGGGGAGGGTTTGCCATCGGGCAGCACACTGGCATCCCTTGTTGGTGGGTCAGGGCTCTGCTTTTGGGCCCCCTTTTTGCAAGGGGCTTTGTGCTGTCAGTCCAACCCCTGGAGAGGAGACAGGTCTGGGGTAGGAGCAGTTGTGCCTGCAGGTCTGGCCACCAGCACCAGCAGCCACTGTCCCCCCTGCTGTGGCATCTCTTTAGCAGTGCCCTGGGGACACCAAGGGGAGACCAGATCCCAGAGCCAGCCTGCATTCCCAAACCCACAGGGAGGCGGGGGCTGATGGCTGACACTAATCCTCTGCCACCTAAATTCCCCTTCCGACAGCCAAGATCTCTCTTCAATAGCTTTGGGTGCTAGAAGGAGGCAGGTGATGACTGGCACATCCTGTTTGTGATGCTCATTCTGCCACCCCCCACATTCACCTATCCCTTTTGGCACAGCTCCAGCTTCCTGGGATGCAGGAGTGGCCGGAGGCAATGCTTTCCTGATGGAAGACACCACTGCACTGGTGCTAGTGCCAGCGCAGGGATGGAGCACGTTGGCAGGTGGCACAGTTGGAGTCTCCTCTTGCTTCTTACCATGGAGCAGGGAAGGGACAGAGCTTGCCATCTCCTGCTGCTGAGGGGAGCAGAGGGACCTCCTGAGGTCCTCAGGTCCCAGCCTGTGTCTTGTCCCCAGGTAGATACTTGTCCCTGTGGAAGGGCTCTGGAGCGCACTCTGCTGAGGTGCCAGGGCAGGCTGAAGCTGGAGCAAGGGGTGGAGGGAGGAGGGATGGAGAGGGGTGGAGGGATGGACATCCTGCTCCAGGATTTGTTCCCCCTGTGGGGAAATGTTTTTTCTACTATCAGTGGGACTTTCCCTGGGTGCAACTGGTGCTGTTGATTCTCATCCTGTCCCTGGACCCCTCCAAGAAGACTATGGCTCTGGCATCTCTCCAAAGCCGTAGAAGGCAGCAGTGAGTCTCCTTCACTCTCCTTTCCCTCGGCTGCAGCATCCCGGGCTCTCAGCATTCCACATGCCACACATCAGGGCCGAAGCCTGTGGTTTGTGACTGCAGGTGGCACTGGCATGGTGGTGAGTTCCCATCCCAAGGAGAAACAGCCCCCATCCCTGCTTTCCTCTGAAGATTTGCAGTGGAAATGTTGATCTTTGCTCCTTGCAGCACCCACACAGACGGTGAGCTGCTGGCACCCCATGCCATGCACACAGCCTTCGTGGGGATTTCTGCTCTACTATTTCCAGGAATCTCTGTAGCTTCCTTTGGCCATGATCCCATTTTCTGTGACACCTGGAAACCAGGTTGTCTTTTGGCATGGCTCTGGAGTGCAGCGTGCTGGCTGGTCTCCCCTCCATCTCCCAGATTCGGATGTGCCCCCCTCTCCCCCAGCCCAGGCAGTAGGGAGGGCAGGGGGAGCCAGCTCCTGTGACCAGGTCGAGGGGCTCTGAGGGAGTCAGGCATCACCCCAGTACCAATATATACCCCAAAAGTGGGGTTGAGACAATTTCTCCCAGCATCAGTGGGTTGAGTCTATGCAGTATCTAATGGGAACATCCCAGAGATGTCTTGGAGAAGGGAATGGGAAATGTAGGGGGTGAGACCCCCCACGTGCTTACCCAGGGCCACAGGGTGCTTTCCCAGGGTGAAGTGACCCTGGAGCTGCTCTGGCCCTGACCAGAAGCCCCTATGGCCCTGTTGCTGGCAGTGGAGGGGGCAGGAGAGTGTTTGGCTCTGGGACAGCAGAACAGCTGGTTTGCAGGGAAAGCAGCTGGGATATTCGGGAACTGCTTAAGGATTAAACTCCAGCCTGTGGCAAGACTTGTTGCAACCTCCCACTCTCTCCGAAAGAAAGTGAAAGACATGGGCTGGGAAGATAAATAGGCAGCAGG
Source organism: Eurypyga helias (assembly GCF_000690775.1). Lineage (NCBI taxonomy): Eukaryota > Metazoa > Chordata > Aves > Eurypygiformes > Eurypygidae > Eurypyga > Eurypyga helias. The sequence goes on along the minus strand of NW_010267193.1, from coordinate 3,703 downwards.
GAGCACCAGCAGCAGAGCGCAGGGAAGCTGTGCAGAGCTCACCTCTCCCGCCTGGAGAACCATCGCCTCCCGCCCATCCTCTGCCAGACTCCCAGCAAAATGCAGCGGCTGCATCTTCTCTGCCTTGGATTCCTGGTGCTGGGACATATCCTGGATGGTAAGAGGGAACCTCTCAGGGTGCTTTTCTTGTGGAAGGGAAAGGATCCAGTCTCTTGGTCCCTTTTGCATTGCCAGATGACTTTTAGAAAGACCTGTGGCTGAGGTTCTGTCGCAGCCTTCCCGCATCCTCTGCTTGTAACCTGTCCCAGAGGGACTCTCCCGCCCACAGTCCAGGCAGGAGCCTGCAGGGCACTGGAGCTGGAAAGCTGCCCTTGGGAAAAGCCATGGAGCAATCCTGCCTCCCAGTGCCCTAGCCCAGCTGGTGCACACTGGGCTGGGATAGCCTGGGTCCCATTCTGCCCAGCACACCAGGGGAGCACCCCTGGCACTCTCTGGCGTGGGGCAGTCAGGGAGCAAGGGGCAGGGCTGGGAGCAGGAGGGAAGGTGTGTGCTAGGGCAGAGCCCAGGTTTGAGGGACTGCTGGTGTTGAACATGGCGTTTGCACAGGTCACACCTGTCTGTGTGGGTGACACCAGGCCCTCTGCTTAGCTGCAGGGAGCTGGGGAGTCCAGGCACTGTGGTGTTGCACCACACCTTGCTCCTGGGGGCTACAGGCATTTCTTGGCACTGACAGCCTTGACGGGCATGAAGAATGGATACAGCACTTCCTCGGAGGGCGACTGAGCTCCCCTACCCTGCAGTGAAGTGCAGATAGCTGTGTCCCTTGGCTGTCACAGAACAGATCTGTAGCTGCAAAACCTGTGACTGCTTCAGCAAACACAGCTGAAGCCCTTGCCAACCCTTCAGGAATGGATCTCTTCAACGTCACAGCATCCTGAAGTAGGGTGAAGACCACCATCCTGCCCACTTGCTTGGCTGGCGCCGGCCCTGGAGGTGCAGGAGGGGTCCAGGCTTGCAGAAGGGCTGCCCTCTGCCAACATGCTGTTTCTCACCTTGCTTGCTTTCTGCCAGAAGGAGGCAAAGGGCTCCTGTCACCGGGGTGTGGGAGCAATAAATCTCCTGCCCACACGTGCAGCCAGGGCGGTGTGCAAGCGCATCGCTGGTGGGTACCATCCTGCCCCACTCTCCTGGAGAGGCTGGGTGAAGGTGAAACCATCCCAGGGAAACCAACCTCAGCTTGCACGGTCTCTTCTTCCTCCAGTGCATGGTGGGAACAATGTCCTTGACTGCTGCCTGCGGACAAGTGAGATGCCCATCCCGCGGCGGATAGTGCAGGATTACCGTCTCCAGCTGGTGCAGGATGGCTGCAACATCCCAGCTACCGTGTAAGAGCCCCAGGGGGGTGGTGGCTGAGGGACAAGAGCTCCAGGGTGGGGATGGCCAGGGGATGGGCTCTGCAGGGAGGCAGGGAGGGAGGCAGAGCAGGATGGAGGAGAGATGCTGAGCTGGGTTTGGAGGTTAGGGAATAGGGGGGAAAGTGGAAGAGGTCCTGGGGATCAGAGGTTCAGTCAGAGCAGGACAGACCTGAGAGGAGGAGGAAACTTGGGACAAAAGTAACAAAAGAAATTAATCCCAAGGTAGAGATGGAGGAGGGCAGTGAGAGAGGCAGTGGGTGAGAGCTTGAGCTCTGCTGGAGCATCCCCAGGGTGTCCTGCTCACCTCATCTTGGTTTTTGTCCCCATTGGCCTGGCAGGTTCATCACCACAAAGGGCAAGCGCCTCTGTGCTCCCCTCCAAGCCCCATGGGTGATTCGCCTCCAAGAGAAGCTGGATGCCAACTCTGGCAGGAAGGTAAGAGCCAGCCCTGTGCTCAGCCAGGAACGGGGGTAGCCCAGAGGTGGGTTTATTCACCACCAAGCAGTCTTTTCCCAGTCTGACTGGGCTACTGGGAAGAGCTGGGGTGTCCTCTACTGAAGCATGGATACTTTGGCATGGTGTCCATCCCTCCTCCCTTCAACTGGGACGTATCTGGCTCCTCTGCAATCCCTCTTCCACCCCAAATAAATCCAGCCCTGGGCATATTGCCCAACCAGTGCCACCCTGGACTGAACCCAACCGGTGCCACAGCGAATGGCACCGGCAACACCCCCCATCCCGCCCTGCAAGCTTGGGGTTTGCAACTTGTGCATCTTCAGCGGGGGGGGGGGGGCTTGGGATGGGTTTGGTGGTTTTTTTTGCTTTGCAAGCCCTGCCAGGTCCCCGCTTTACCACCATGGCTTGGCCAGGGGAGGTTATCCCTTGGTGAAGGGCAGGGAAGGGACCCACGGATCACAGTCATCGCAGCTGGGTTTTCACTTCTCCAGGCCAGACTCCAGAGCAATTAGGATCCAAAGAAGCCCATGGCCAGCCCCAGCACCTGGAGTGGGGCTGGCTCCCAGCTGTGAATCTGAAGCTAATGTAGCCAACCTGTTACACATCCAGCCGCAGGAACAACCTTCCTCAGGATTCGTGCCAGTGCGTGGGCTGGACAGAGCCCTGCCTGCTCTCTCTTCTTGCCTCTGTCTCTGGTGTCACCCCATCAGGCTGAGCGGGGGGCTACTGGACCAGAGCCTCTGCCACCTTCGCAGCCTGGAAGCTGGTTGATGGTCTGTCCTCTGAGATGAGTCTGGGGTGTCTCAGCCTTCACTTTGGTGCAGGAGTTGTGACCTCCAGTATCAGTCTGATCTCTCTGGTTTCTATTGTCAGCCCCAAACCTTCTGCATCCCTGGGAAGGGCTGCCAGATTGGGGCAGTGTGGGGATTGACCAGAGGGATGGAGATGTTCCTTGCCGATCATGCACTGTGCTGCTCCCTCACTGTGCACACCTTAGATGCCCTTGGGCAGAGTGTGTCCAATGCTATTCCTCTCACACTCTGATTTCCCTGCACTGTTTCCCCTCCTGCCATTCTTTGCATGGGTAGAAACCGAGCCAGTAATGCAGCAGTGGCAGAGTGGGCAGCAACATTATCCTCAGCCCTTGCCCTCCTCAGGGATATTGCCCTCCTTCTTGGTCCCCCAGCCTGCCACCACAGTCAAAGCCAGCCCTGTGCTCTGCCCGGCCAGGGATGCACGAGCAGTGTTGGCATCGCTCTGAGGAATTTGCTGCTAGATCTATTCAATGCAACAATTACGGGTCTATGCTGCTTCTTTTCTCTCTTTTATTTTGTTATGCTGTGATTTTGTTAAATAAAAAGAAAAGCCAGCGGGTGGTGGACCTGCCTCGTGTTTGAGCCTGAAGGCCAGTGGGGAGCGTGGGGTGTGCAGGCAGTGCTAGCTGTGATGCTGCAGTGGCAAGGGGGCTGCACTGGGATGCGAGGCAGGGAAAGGGACTTTCACAGGGGTGAAGGACACATTCTGCAGCAGCTGGGCCACCAGTCTCTCCTGGTAGTCTCTCAGCACCATGGCAAGGCAGGTTCCCAGCTCTCGGATCCCATGGGAGTGCGGGACATGAATGAACATCTGTGGGAACAGGACCTTTGTTCTGGCAGTGAAGAGAAACAGAGGCACAGTGGCTGATCTGGTCTGCCAATTGTCCTGGCTCTTCTGTGTTTGCTAGCAGCTGGGGTACAGTCAAGGAAGAAGAGATTTTTGGGAAATAGAGGCAGGTGAAGACACCTGCTCCTGGGCACATTCATGGTAAATCAAGTTTGCTGATGACACCAAGC
>NW_010267192.1:34532-46764 GCF_000690775.1 Eurypyga helias | reverse complement strand
CGCGGGCCCCTCGAAGTGCCGCCCGTCTGGGCATCCCCCCTTTCCAGAGGTGAAAAAGGCAGGAGACGCTGCCATGTAGGGAGCTGCCTTCCCAGGGGCTCGGGGTAAGCAGAGCTGATTACAGAGGCTGACCTTCCCCCCGGCAGGCTGGAGCCTGGCCCTCACTGCCCCACGTTTCCCCGGAGCAGTCTCCAGGCGCTGCAGCCAGCTTTCCCCGTGCAGTGCCATCCGACCATCCAAGGAAGTTGTCAGAGGGCTCTTCGCAGTCCCCATTTCAGACCCTCAGCGCCTGGCTTTTGGAGCCCAAATATCAGAAAAGACTTTGGAGGGAAATTCGTTCAACCCCAGCAAACTCCATGCACGTTCCTTTTTTCCATGAAGCGCTTAGAGTGAAACTCGGATACGAGCAGCCTTGCAGACTGCTGTTGAAGATGGCTTTAGCTATAAACCGACAGGTGTTTATCGCAGATATACCGCAGACCTAGAGGTCAGTCTTACATAGGTTGTACTGCGTAGGGCACCACTAATGCAGGTTAAGCGATAATAAGTACAGGAATAACAAGCTAAGAGCAGACCTGGTGCAATAAGAGATTACAGCAGATACTCCTCAGGTTCGTAAACTAGATTTAGGAACTGAGTGGTTACAACAGATCTGTCAAGTTCACCTGAGGAAGGAGATGCCACTAAGGCATGTCACAAGGAGATACAGCAACCTTTTAGCAAGTTTACTCTGTTTCTCCTTATGTCACTCTGCAAATCCCTATAGTTATCCTACCTGAAAGCTCTTACTGCATGTGGTTTTGGGTTGTGCGTGCCCAGAGGTAAGCAGTATTATTCTTGCAGGGACACCAAGAAGTTCTCTTCCATTGACACAGATTATTGACCAAGCGTGTCAAGAGGCAGAAGCTTACAAGGATGCTGGAGTTGTAAGTTTTGCTTTCCCTCTTCCTATAGCAGTGTTTACACAGAGCTGCTTCTGCACAGCCAATACTTTAAACTCAGTCTATAATTCATCAAAATCATCTTAAGCCATACAGTTTAGGAAGATGATTAAATCCACATCTTTTATTTCAACATAGTAAGTAGGCCTTCTAAATTACAAAACCTAAAATAAGCATCACATGCACACAAAGCAATTGAAAAACCTTGGTTTCAAATTGTGCAATTGAAGTTTCTTAAGTTGGATTACCATTAATTTCTAAGAATTAAATCAATCTAAGGGGAAACCCCCCCCCCAGATGGAAAGTTGACTGCAACACAGACGGTTGCTAGCATTTTAGGTATCTGGCTGTAGGATGGTCCATCATCCACTCTGACAAGCCGCTGTATTTTTAGCTGTGTACAACACTCTGGTTTCAGGAAGTCATGGAGGAATGCCATGTGCACAGCCGAGGCACTGCATACCGCACTCGCTTGTAGGCAATAGAATCGCTCCACGTTTGTGTTTGTGCCAAAACAGCACAGATTATTCTGGGACTTATAAAAACTTAGGTCGTTCTCTGCCCTCTTTAGCCCTTCTGTCCTAGCCCCCTGGCAGCAAGCGTGCCTGCTTTGTGTGTCTAGTCAGAGAAGGCCCAAAAGGCCAGTCTCACCCAGCGGCAAGAAGAGGCAGGTACTACTGACTGAATTGCCATTGGACCTAAAGTGATGTAGTAATCTTCATAGGTCAGTAGATTTTAACAGGGTGTATGTCCTTTTGAAAGGTCAGATAATGTTTTAAACATTTCATTGCACCTTGTCTTCGGGTGTTGATGTGCATTTTCTTTGACCTGCCTACAGTATTGTGTGCATTTTCTGGCATGGTAAGGTGGTGTCCTAAGGTCCAAGGTTTGAAAATTTCTCAAATGAACAAGTAGTCTTCGCTCTGAGCTGCTGTTTTCTGCAAAACTTTAATAACAAGCCAGTTGAAACCTTTTTAATGACAAAAATTAGAATGATACTTTATAGGCTGAGTGAAATTGAATGTAAGAGCTTAATCTGAATTATAGAAGACCAAGGTGAAAATGCAAGACAAGTCATAAAGTAGGTTATGGGCAGAGCATTAGTAAAGCTAAATTAGGAGACGGTCCTGAGAACAGAATTGTTTTAAAGGTAAACAGCAGTGTGGCAGAATGAAGCTTGCATAGGCAGGCCTATGAGCCAGATGGGTATGTGCAAGATAAAGATGTCCACCAACTTAGAATAATCTCTAACTGCAAGTTGTACAGAATGAGTAAATTTTCTTCCTTTTCATGCCCACTGAAAGGACAGGTGTGCAATAGCTCTGTATTCTGTACTGTGACTTGATATTTTGTCTTTACGGTTACAGTATCAACATGAGGTATCACATGATTTGATCTACATCAGAAGAGTGGCAAGTACTAGTCTCTGCCTTCCTGTGTGAGAGGAAATGGTTACACAAGTGATCTGTAACTCTTACAGCCATTGCCCCACATTCCAGTGCTTGTTTACCCATTTCCCTTACGTACTAATTACACACTGAAACCTTGAGCAGCAGGGAGAAAAGACCAAGTATGCTTAAAGGTGAGGGAGGGTACAGGAGCGGATACTTTTCACTGCTGACATGCACAAAGCTGGAGCAGTTTTAAGACAAGCTTTAAAATTGGTACTAACATAAAGTTTTCATTTGTGTTTTATACTTTGTCTTTTCAATAGCTGTAATAAATTCTGCTATTCCAGGTCTAACTGATTTACCTTTTCTCCTAATGCATTGCAGTCTCTGAACTTGAATCTATTCTTAAACCTACCTCTCACGTAGATAGATGAGGTGAATGCAGTCATTTCTCTACACATTTGAGCAAATTCAGGTCTTAAAGTTATGCTTAGTGTATTTCCTGTAGAAGCCACAAGACATCAGTATACATTCCACACCAATCTTCATTATAAGGTCCTGTACACAATAGTGTTACAGCAATATGACAAACAAATCCTTCATTAATGCCATAAAGGTCAGAGATAATCAGGAGAGCTTCCATAAATATCACTGGGGTTGCCAAACACCTTCTGCAATTCACTTGTTTAGTTTTACTTGGTACTTTAAGAGAAATGCAAATTTTCATGATAGATACTTCAGGAGCTTCCTGGCTTTGGCACAGATCACTGCTCTCCCAAACTAGCTATCCTATTTCTGTAATGGGAGTATATTTGGGTTTCTCCCTCAGTATTCTGAACTGTTAAGCTGTCTGTTTTTCTGGTGGAAGAAGAGCTAGAAACTTAAATGGGTTTTTTTCCATGTATGTGTCTACTGACAGTATTTCAAATACTGCCTTTATGAAGATATGTCACCATCTTGCTGCTTCTAGACGTTTACATATTGTCTCAAGTTGGTGTTAACACTTACAAATAAAGTATATGGTCTTGCTCACTCAATATGCACTGCACTTGGAAGTAAATCCTAGGATATTCAGAAAAAGGTGACTTGTCTGGCACATTAACAGCTTAACATAATAAATATGAAAGATTTGTGATATTAGAGCATGGTAATGAAAACAAGTGAGTGCTCAGTTAGGAAGCCATCTGTGCTCAAAATGTATATGCTTTGTACTTGGGTGTTGCTAAACAATGAAATTCCCTAGACAGGATTTTATAAACAGCAAGCTATGAGGCATTATGATCCTTCCAATTTGTATCTGCTTTTGTTTAAGAGAAATGCAGAATACATGTTCAAGTTAACTCCTGTTCGTTCCATTCAGCCTGGGTGAAGCTTACTTTGTAGCCAGAAAATAGAGCACAACTTCCCTCTGATTTCATTGCTATGGATCGCTTTCCTACTAGTTGCTGTTATCTAGCTGTAGCTACTTGAGTAGCTGACAGTAAAGCCAGAGATGCATAACTAAAACTGTTTCCTTAAAAAAATACCCCAAAAGTATAAAAGTACATTGAGTTGCAAATATTATGGTGCTTCTTACCACACAAAATTTTAGGTTTGCATCTTTTACCAGTGCTGTCTCTGGAGATGCATTCATTGCTCTTCTGATCCTCCTGACCCTTCTGTTGTCTCTGTACCTGGAAGGGTAGTTGCTAGTACATGTTTTAGACTGATGCTTTTAAAACATGAAAGTTTTCAAACCTATTACCCTTACACCTACGATAATAGTTGGAATTCAAATGACTTAGAGATTAATAAAAGTTAAGACAGACTAAACTAATATTTCTGTATAGAAACACATAGGCAGGTATCACTTGGGCTACTGAGGCTGCCCTTTCAAATCTTAGCTATATTACAGTAGAACAAAAGGGCAGACAAACCTCCCCACAACTACCTCCTATGGTATATGCAGGTGAACATAAGATACCTGCCTATCTGTATTAAGGTAGTGATTTCTTGTTCTGGAGGTAGAGTTTTTAAAGGAATCAATAGGAAGGTGTGCCAAGGCACAGCAAATTAATGCTCTACAAAGGCACCTGATTTCCTTCGTAAGGGACACATGACTGTGGTCTAATTGTCTTAGTGCACACCTAAACCTATATAATAATGCAAAAAAACCCCAACCCTTCTCCTCCTGTAGGAAAGGGTAGTTATTCCAAGCTTGCAAAGGTTTGTATTAGTATAAATGTTGCTTTGTAGGTAACACCTTTCTGTCAGCAGAAACGCTGGGGTTCAAGTTGCCCTGGGTAAAAGTTAGATTAGGTAGATGCTGAGTTAAAGCTTGTATGATTGTTATACCTGTTGTGGTTTATAGTGTTGTGACTATTTTTTGAGGCTTTTCTGCTGTGATGTGTGTGTTGCTGAAATGTTTTAAGAGGTCATTTTTATAAGTGGAATAAAGCCAAGGAAATTATTTTTCTATATAATCAGAGAGCTATTTAAATGACCTATTTTCGAGTAGCTAGCTGTGACACAAGAGGCACTTTGCACATATGTAGCACTTCAGAAGCCATTCAAAGTAAAAAGGAAAGATGTTGTTTGAGAATTACTTATAATAAGGCTATTATATATAAACAACACTTAAATTATCTTAATAATCAATGGAAAAGAGACACAAAAGGTAGTTGCTAGAGTTCCATCTCATACTATCCAAGTAAGTTCTGCTTTGGAGGGTATAATAGAGTAGCTGTTCCCATAGACTTCTAAACTATAAACTGAAGTTCCAGGAACTTTAATTCAGCATAACTGTTTTCTTTCCACCATTTTAATTAGCTCTCTGCTAGTACTGAAGTCTGTTTTATATACATATCAATTCAGTAAACACAGAAATCTGTGGTGTTACGTTTTTATACAAAATATGAAAGAAAGCTTTGAGTTAATGCATCTGTAATTCAGCTCTCTGTATTGCAGAACATATGTTGTTCTGTTTTAATTAAACAAAACATAATATGCAAAAGAACATCGTCTATCGGATGGTACCAAAAGGACAACAACACATTATTTAAGTAATACCAAAAATATTCGCTGTAACTGTGGACCTTGAGGCCATAGGAAGAGGCAGCTGCTGAAAAGCGAATATAGTAAGCTTAAGACAGGAGAGAAAAATGCTGGAATCTTCCCATATGCCTGCATTTTGAACCAGACTTCAGTCAGATACTTTTTATGCACAGTAGTATGGCTAGGGCTTTTAATTAATTTTAAAATGAATTCATTCATTAATGTAACTAATGGAATAATTTGCTTTATGCAAATCCTGAGCTGTCAAAGTAGTTGCTACTCATGGAAAGCTCAGTTTCACTTTGGTGCTCCTGTGGAATTCTGCCAGCCTGTTCTGCTATTTTGGCTACTGGCACGGCTCTTCAGGAGCTGAGCACCTGGAGCCCTGTTCTTCCTGCGTGGCCTATTGTGGTTGATTCTTGACTGCTTGAAAGCCTGGGTCTTCTGGTTTGCAGATCCTAGCTCTTTGCCCTGTGATAAGCTTGGAGTTTCCCAGATATCCTGGTTTTGGTGAAATCTGCCAAGTAGAGCGTTCTTGAACTCAGGACCAAGGGCTTCCAGGTTTTGTGGCTTCAGGGAATTACCTGGGTTTGAGAGTTTGGTGTATTCTTCGAGTTTGGTTTGTTTTGTTAAGATACAGTCTCACATCAATCCTCTTGCCACGTACTACTACTGACCAATTTTGCATTCTCACGTAGGCTGACTTAATGCATCCATGTGTACAGAGGGCAAAAGGCTGAGGGATTTCTTTTTCTGTTGGTACCACAAAGGATTCAGTATTTGTGCCCGAGGTAGAAGACCATTTGGTCAGCTCAGGTGTGTGGGAACACTCCTGACCTCATTCCAGAGAAACTGACTACAAGTTTGACATTTTTTTCATTTCTGAAAATGCCATGGGTTTTCTGAGGACCGGTTGTCATCGTTGTCGTATGGTACCTCCCATCACAGGTAGAGAAGTGTGGATGTTAAATTATATGTTAAATTGGATGTAGAAACTAAATCAAGGACAGATGTTTTGGTTAGTTGTCATACCTAGTTTTTCTTCACCTACCTGAAGTTTTCTTGGACTGGAATTCTGTAATTACATGTGCTGGTGAATGGCACCAGATAGTGTGTAGGTCTGATGTTGGGTGCTCATAATACGAGGTCATTTTTTCCATGAATAGGTTATGTCCTTTTGTTTTTAAGGTGTATACACATGTATTTTGTGTAATGAAGTACTCAGATGTAAGCCGTTTGGCACGGGCTGGTGCGCTGAACGTACGTGGGTCGTGTGCTTGGACTGACCGTATTGTTCCACCGGATTATTTCTGTTCTGTTTTCCCCAGCCTTCGTGTTAGGTGTTCATTTATGATGCCTGTGCCTTAGCCTGTAATGCAACCATTAAATGCTGACTGCATTTTATATACTGTCTTACCTTTTACTGCCAAATGGGCTTCTACTCTGCAACAAAGATTAAAGAAGCGTTACATATGAAAGTTTTTAAAAAAGGAAACAGTTCTTTTCTTGTTCCTGATTCTCTACATTATAATTAACCAAACTTCTTTGTTTAATCTCTAGTTGTATTATTATTTTTGTCCTCAAGTGTTCTTCTTTCTATTCTGGTTCAGTCAGAATCTCTTTGAATTGTACAGCCCTTAATTTTAAAACATTAAAATGTGTGAAAAAAGTCCAGAGAGAGTGGAGTTTGTTCTCTGTATATACAGTGAGTTTGTCTATTACACTTTTTGTATTTTTTAGGTTGAAGCAGGTGAGAAATTTCTGGCTTCTTTTAACATTCTCACTGCATATGTAAAACATGAGGCTTGAAATATGGTTCAAGGCTATAATTCTACTCTTGTTACTAGTCCTTGACAGAATTATATATGATATGCAGTTGTTGGAAACTTTCTGATGTATACTATCCAATGAGTAGAAAAGTACAAGGTACCAGATGACGTTCAAAGACTTTCAGTAAGTTGCACAAATTATATCAGCGGAGTATTTTATCACTACATTGTTCGCTGAGAGTATGTCTGTGTGGAGTGGGAGGTATGGTAGATAATAAATAGCAGTATCTTCCTTCAGGTAATTCTGAATCCAGAATGGGAGAAATACCAGTCCTTAATACGCTGGTATTAGGCACACTGCAAACAGGCACAAGAATAGTCAAACAAAAAATTCCTGTATTTATCCAAAATAACACTTATTTTCTGACATTAATTGAAATGAGAATTGCCTTGATTATCTCTAAATCCTACATTATCCACACGTACTCAGTATCCTATATTTTGCTTGGATAATTGAAGTTTGACTCTACACTATTTTTAATGAGGTATAAGATTTAACTCATTCGCCTATAGATCACATTTTAGGATGGATCAAAGGAAGCCTAATTGATGAATGTATAATTAAAGTCACATTTATTTCTCTTCATGATTTCTCTGCAAATACTGTGCTGTTGATGAAAGCACTTTTGTAAGTGGTTGTATGCATCAACACAATTTACTGTAGATAATCCTTCCTTTGAAGGAAAACCTTTAAACTCGTGTGTCTCGTAATACAAGACAGCGTAACGGTAAACTAGCCATGTTTTTTAAGTTCCTTTTTTCCCCAGTTCAATCGTATTTCTTTACAATCATCTCCACAGGATGGCTTGCTGGTAGAAAACATGCATGACGTTCCTTACACGGTGTGCCCTGGGCCCGAGGTGACGGCAGCAATGACAGTCATCAGTGCTGCGGTGAGACACGCCTGCCCCCGGCTCGCGCTGGGTGTCCAGGTCCTGTGTGCCGCAAATCAACAGGCGATAGCCGTCGCTCTGGCTGCAGGTAATAGAAATGACTCATCCGTTATTACTGTTGTTTGCTATGGCATTTACTCTCTGCAAATTGTGCATTGTACTAACATAGATACCATGAAAAATGAGACATGAAAAGCTCACTGTACCCTGAAAAAGCAGAAATTAGATTTTGAGGAAGATGCCTGCTTGATTATAATAGATGATACTTGCGCGCTGCTTCAGTTGGAGGCAGCTAAAAATCCCAAGGCCGCTGCCGCAGCTTTCTAGGTGAAACCTGTCTAAATATAATGATTAGTTTAAAGCTACTCATGTCTAAAAGCCACCTTTGGTGTAACTCTATTTGCTTCTGTTAAATTATATTTGAGGATCAATTTAACCCGCTGTGGTTAAGCATCCCGTTTCAGTATCTAATTATGTGTTGTTGCTACTCCTGTTATCCATTAAAACTAAGTTTTCATTGCCTTTTTTAATGAATGGATGGAATGAAGCTTTTCATATAATAACAAAAAATTGAGTGTGTAGCTAGCCAAACTACTTAAAATTAAATTGCATTTGGGGGAATTAAATATAAATTAATCTATCTTTATTGCATGAATCCTAGACTTGCTAACCTTTCTGCTCCTATTGCTCACTGAAGCAATTTCGTTTTTCATATGCAACATTCCATGATTTAAAGATGGAGGCTGGATTTCGATGGAAGGGTTGTAGTTCCTAAATACTTCATAAATTGAAGGTTAATGCATTTTTTTTCCCCCAGATTGCATATGTGATTACAGTAAAGTTACACATTTTTGAATGGACAGCTTTTATAAATGGGAAGAATTTTGTAAGAATGCAAAGCTAAAAGATGCTGGTGTTAATTGAAAACCGTACTTAAACCATACATAATGTAGGCTAACTTATCTGCAGTGGCAGTTTTAATTATGTTAAATATGTTCCCAAAGTCTTAAATTCCTTTTTTTTATTGGGGGAATTCTTCTTAGTAGATGTGTTTTGAACTCAGATTTGGTTTGAGTGCTTTAAACCCAAAATTTGCCATTGTCAAGGTAGCTAGCTACTTGACAAACTGAAAAAGCCTGATTTTTATTGCTGCTGTAGAATCTGTATGAAAGCCTAAAATAAAAATGCTAACAATCCACTTCTAGTTTTCAGGGATTATATGCATGTACGGTACTTGAGGTACACAGGCATTTGCAAAAATATTTATACATCTTATTTTTAAAAGCAGTAGTGAAACTGTTAGTGAGTTATGCATCCTCTCAGGAACAAAACTGATCGCTAAATAAGGGATATAGTGTGGGAGCAATGCATTTCTCTTATTTCTCAGCAATTATTAATGGGGGAGAGAATTCCTGGAGGGCTTGGGTTTTGCTCAGCTCTACTACTGTTCTGCACTATTTGCTCTGTAACTGGAGAACACCAGCTAGGAAGGGCCTGTGTTTAATGCATTTCGTTGCACTTCTCTAAAAATGATTGTCTCAAGTTCACTGAACAGGAAAGCAAAAAGAAAAGAAAATCACTTTAAGCAAAACTGTAATAAAGTGAGTGCTACTTTGTAGGTAGCAAATCTTTGAGTAGTTTTTCTGTAGCAACTTAGTAGTGACTTTAATGTCAATACATTTTTAATAGGTGGCTATTAATAAAGGAAGCCCTGTATGCTTTCACTACAAAAAATACTTGCTTGAAGGTACTTTAGCCAAAAAGCATATGCAGCATCTCATGCTAATAAGGAGTCATTTCATTTTCCCGGTGGAAACTCCTATCTTTGGTAGAAATAACTGTTCTGAAGAGAACTGCACAGGGAAATCATAAGTGGTCTCTAGGTGAAGGTAATGATTTTATTTTGTAAAGAGGGAAAAAGTCAGCAGGTTTACAGTGAAACTCGAAGGAGCTCAGCATCTGCAACATGTGGTTATGCTAATAAATGTGGGTAGCAAAATAGTAACAGATAAAATGACTGAATTTTCCTAGAGTATTGACAAGGTATCGGATAAATCTGAAAATAACAGTAATAAGTCAGGGGATGAGGCATCTGAGAAGGTTGAGAATATTTGTGGGGTTGTTTTTTGGCGCTTTAGGAAACATTTCTTTATTCAATTAGGCACCTGAAGGAAAGAATGCCAACAAAAATGTTTGTGCTGGGTGCTTCAGCGAACGTTTGGGGCAGTGGCAGGAAAATAGCAGGGGATCTTGAGGAAAAAGGAAACCGCTGTGTCTCCACTATTCTGACAGAAACAAGCAGTTCCCCATGTTATCAAAAAACAGCTATTGAGCCAAAACGGTTGTTGTCAACATCCTCCCAGCTCCAGAAGGTTATTGCAGACTGTTACACCAGCGCTGAAGGCTCTTGGTTCAGCACGGGGGTGGAGGGAGGCGGTTGCCCAAGGGCATCCATCCGCGGGCATCCTCCTGCCCTGGGCCTCGCGGCAGGGCCCGTGTTCTCCCTCCATCTGCCCCACAAACCCGCCTCACGCTGGTTTTTTTGCTTTTGACTTCAAGAGGTTGTGTTGAAAGCTGCTGCGTTTCCCCCTCAGGGCAGGTAGGGCAGTGTTAGCCCACTCGAAAATCAGTGTCATTATATACACAAATAGTGGGGGAGATTCATGTCACACCTTTCTTAATTTTAAGTCCTCTGCCACTCAATTTTTCTGCTCTTCTAATGTAGGCTTTTAAATTTAAAATACAGCAATGTCCCTAAGGAATCATAGACCACAGAACACAGACACAATACGGAATAGTACAGGCTTGTATTTATTTTTTTGACTGGAGGCCATCTTAATCTCAAATACTTATTCTCAGATAAACAACCCGTCTTATCAGTTCATTTTAATGACATCCTCCAAAGACTGAATTACCTTCCTTCTTTCCTAAAATGCTCTTTGTGGAGAAGCAAGTCAGAATTTGTTTGCTAGGGCTGTTTTTCAATTGGTTCATTATTAACAGGTGTACCATGTGTTTTTTAGAGGTGTATAATTTCCTGTTTGTAGTTTCTGATTTAATTAACTGCATCTGCTTGAGTTTGAAACAGAATGATGTATCTGAGCAGGTTCTATGCGTTTGTAGATGAGCTAAAAATACAAATGCTCCCTTATTTATTTTTGTTTAGCAGATATTACTGGTTATCATTTCTCAGTGCTCAGGAACGTCCACAGTACGTTCACTAAGTCTGGGTCTGTGTCTGGATCAGATTTAGGCATAGTGTTTGGTTTTCCTTACTTATTTATCAGTGTGTCTTGTTTCCTGAAGTTAACCATTGTGTTAATTTCCTGTACTCAGGTTGTTTGTTGTTGATCTACTTCCAAATTGCATGCTTTTCTTGAGAATTTGCTAATTATGAAGCACTATTCACACCTGAGGGGACTGTTGTGTCTAAAGGAATTGCCCTAAAGCCCTTGACTGCTGTTTGTGGCTTTTTTTTGCGTTAGTGATACGTTCTGCTTGGCAGTAACCTATCAGTGCAGGTCTTTGCAGAGGAGATACAGAGCCTCTATAATACGGGGAGTATATGCTGGTGATACTCCCTTTATTATTTTGCACATTCTGCAAGCACTCCATTACCAGCGTGTAGCAGTGATTGAGAAGAAATAAATAACTGGCCCATCATTAACCTAATGGAGACAAAGTTAATGGTGAGAAGAAGGATTTCTAGAAATATTGCTGTTGCAGAATATTGGCCTGGCCATCTGCTGATCTTTGAGGTATAAAGTAGTCCCCACAGCTGTATCTCTGTAATGATGCATGAGAACACTTCTGATATTCCAGGTTCCTCCCTGTTGTGTCTTGACTCCACAGGTGAAAAACCCAGGGACATGGGCCAGAGGCAAGTTATGCTCTTGTGGTGTGCCCAGAGCTTCAGTCTGGGTGCCTGGGAGCAAGGACTGTAGGGCTGATCTTTGAGGTATAAAGTAGTCCCCACAGCTGTATCTCTGTAATGATGCATGAGAACACTTCTGATATTCCAGGTTCCTCCCTGTTGTGTCTTGACTCCACAGGTGAAAAACCCAGGGACATGGGCCAGAGGCAAGTTATGCTCTTGTGGTGTGCCCAGAGCTTCAGTCTGGGTGCCTGGGAGCAAGGACTGTAGG
>NW_010267192.1:24436-34515 GCF_000690775.1 Eurypyga helias | reverse complement strand
ACCTGGGTGAGCCTGTGTTGTGCGTGTCATGAATCAAGGCTCAGTTTTTATCTTATCTCATCTCATAAATTTAGAATAGAATTGTTCAGTTGGAAGGGAATAATCAGGTCGTCCAACTGTGTCTCCACCTGACTGTGAAACTGCCCCTTTTTCCTTTAAGGATCATGTTACTGAAATTTCTGAATGAGTCTTCGTCAGTGATAATGACACAGTTGGTAGCTGATTAAGTGAGGCTTCATATCAGAAGATATCCCAGGTACCCAGATTTCTTTGTATCTTTTATAAATACAGCTTTTATAGAATCTTAGGATGGTTTAGGTTGGAAGGGACATTAAGGATCATCCAGTTCCCACACCTCTGCCATGGGCAGGCTTCCGCTAGACCACGTTGCTCCAAGCCTCATCCAGCCTGGCCTTGAACACTTCCAGGGATGGGGCATCCACAGCTTCTTTGGGCAACCTGGTCCTGTGCCTCCCCACCCTCAGGCAGCTTTACTGTCAGAGATCCTTCCTTTCCCTCACCCACCAGCAGAGATAGCTCCCACGGGAATTCACTTGCCATGATGCTCTTTAAGGGGGGATAGAATTCAGCAGAATTGTATACTGCTTTTTTGTTTCTAACTGCCACCATATTAATGCCGTGGTGGAGGGAAGGCAGCTGAGAACTACAGCGGGGATGTGCTTGTCTCGGGAGCATCCGCAGGTACCATGGAGCAGGCGGTGAGTGCTGCAGACTCTGCTCTGAGCTCTGCTGGAGACGCTTCTCCCAGGCCTGCAATTCACCCTGAGCATGGAAGGAGCTGCTGTAAGACAATGTCCTGAGCAGTAAGGGGTCTTCGCAACACGGAGACTGTATGCCTCTGGCATCCATAGCAGGCGAAGTCAATACTCCTCTGTTTTCATTTTCAGCACAAAACCAGTCTTTCAGATTCATTTTGAATCTGAGGCAAGAAGAGCTGGGAGCCAGGCTTTACTGAGCACATAAAACAAGATACCAGTTAAGTTACCTGCAACCTCTTTACCTTTGTGTAAAGGTAAAGATGTTTGTTGCCTGAAGTCCAAAACTCAGCAGCAGCCAGGAGCTGCTGCCTTGCAGATCCCATTTCTGTGAAAGCAGTAGATCCCAGCTTCTTTTAACTTTATAACTCAAGGAAGGAGCATACCTGAGAAAGGGCATCTCAGTGGTGGCATCCAATTCCTGTTTTGTGGTGTTAAAATGCAGTGATATGAACATTTGCAGCATTTAATCATGGAATCCCAGAATGGTTTGGGTTGGAAGGGACCTTAAAGATCATCCAGTTCCAACCCCCTGCCATGGTCAGGGACACCTTCCACTAGACCAGGTTGCTCCAAGCCTCATCCAGCCTGGCCTTGAAGACAGCCAGGGATGGATAAAGTAAAAGTATTATTTAAGTAGTTAAGTACTATTTTAACTATTTAAGATGGAGAAAGTAAAAGTAGTATTTCCTCCAACTTAGTCTTGGGATTTTTTTATCACCCAGCAAAAGAACTTTTTCAGCCTCTTTTGTTCTTCTTAATCATAAATTATCATGGGAATGGAAAAAAAAAAAAAGGCGCTTTTTTCTGCAATTGATAGACCTCCACAGCTGTTTAGGTAAATCTGTTTAAGTAGGATTAAAGCAAGTGGAGTCACACTAAGTTTTGAAAAAGAGACAAGCTCCGGTTCCTTGAACAGGCCCTGCAGTAGCTGTTTACTTGATTCTTAGTTCTTAATATAGTCCTGAAGTTCTGTTTATTAGGTTTCGTTGGAAATTTCCTGTTCTTGTTTTCAACAAGTCTTTGTGTTCCCATATAAGTCAGAAATGGGACTGCCTATTAACGATTCAACAGCTATTACTTTTGAACTTGCCAAATGTGAAAGTAAGCAGTAGTATCATTCTCACAATTTTATGAGCGTAAAAATGAATTCATTAGCAGAATCTGATTATGGCTTCATAAAACAGAAGGGTAATGATTTGCTGCCCGCACCTATTATAGTTGGTTAATATTTGTATTCCACTAGCTACCAAAAACCCAGGTAGAGAGTTCAGCCTTGTTCAACTAAGTACGGTCCTAATGTTTAGCAGAAAGTCATAAATGACTAAGTTCAGGAAACACAAACCAAGCATCAACAAACAACATGTAAGCAGTGACTTCAGTAAATGAAATTACTCAATGAATAGCCCCTGTCCGGAGTTAGATATTAACATTGCTAGGAGAATGTAACCTCCCTCTAGATTTATCAATAAGTCTTATGATTAGAGGAGAAGTAATTTTTCCTATTTAACTCAAAATTGTACTGTAAATTTGGGTGGTTTAAATAGAACCTATAGCTTTTGTTCCTAGATGCAGAAATCTCAATCAAGCTATTTGCACTGTGTTTATTACCCAGTGTCTAGCAGTACCTGTATACTTGTGGCACACTCTTGTCTTTGGCTCCCGAGGATGCACCATGCTTTTCACGCGTTAATCTCCAGGCACAGGACAGCTCGTATTAGATTTGGCATCCTCTGTGATGTTTCTTGTTAGCTGGAGTCTGTGTTGCTAAGCAATACAGGCTCTTCTCGATCGGGCATAAGCTGCTGTTTCTGCAACTTCAGGGCTTTTGGAATGAAACTGAAATTTTAAAGTAAACAGGCACCTTGTCATTTGGTAAATACATTTTAAAGACAGTTTATGTTTATATCCAAAATGTGTTAAGGTAAGGCCTCTGTTGCCTAAGCAGTTCTCTGGTGGGTGGGATGGCATCCTTGATGGCAGCTTTCACATGCATCAGTTTCGTTGGTACATTGTCAGCTGTAATTAAATATGCAGCTGACTCCAAAGCTGGAGCAGCAGCAGAGCTTCAGAAGGGCCTGGAAGAGACCTCTGAAGAAACTGGAAGAACAGCAAAAGCTGCACAAGATGAGTACAGAGCTCTTACACCTATGTGAAGTGATGGGTGAAATAAACTTCAAGGCTCTGAACGACTGGAGGGAAGAGAGGAATACAGTAAGGGAGTCAGAATTCAATCTTGTGCCTCATGGCTGTGGGCTTGTTACACCGTGGCCATGGCTTCAGTGTTTGGAGGCCGTGTAGGGGGTCCCTGGGAGGAGAGGAATGGCCTGTGTGAAGTCATTGCTAATCGTAATCATCCTCTTAAGTATCCATCCCACAAAACGTTCCTAGTGCAAAAACTGAATAATATGGTGGAAACTGTGGTGCTAATGCATGGTAGGGTTGATGGTTGGAGTAAGTTCAGAGTGGAAAATGTTTCATTCTTCCCAAACCATATCTTTTTGTACCTTTGGCATAGCGCTAGAAGGAATTTGTTGATTTGCTGTGTAGAAAACACAAGCTACATTCAGATGGAGAGTCAAGCAGGTTGTATATAATGTGTTACAGGCTGTGTTTTCTTGCCTAATTTCCTAGAGAAAGAACACCTAATGCTATTCCTTTGTCTGTGTCCATGTCCTTGGTGCTTTTTGACACGACAGCCAAGTTCAGGCATGTTTAACAGGGGAATTTTTTAATACAATGAAAGTACCTGGAGAGAGGAGAGAGAGCCAATGTAATGACCATTTTTGTGGAGAAGACACATTGTTAGGACAAAGGAGCTGTGTTTTGATCTACTGGCTCTTCTGTCGGCACGTGCCCACTGGCACATCATGGCAAGAGGCAGGGGAGGGTGTGCACACAAGAGCAAGCTGGTAGGGGCTGAGAAAGAGAAGGGAACCACTGGGGTAGGGAGAAAACTGGTGTGCTGTATGGGAGAGAAGGGTGTTGAAGATAGTACGATGGAAAGAAAAGTGGGAGAGAGTGTGGGTGAAAATAAAGAATATAAAACTTAAATATGTGGAAAAGCAAGGCTGGTTAGTCCTAGAGCATATGGAGCAACTTCTGTTGGGGTCAGATAAGAGGGGCAGTAAGAGGGCAGTATCCATTTGTTTAGGTTTAGTATTTCTGTTTTTCAGTCTTCAGTTTTAGCTAAGATAATACTTTTTTTTTTTTTTTTCCCCAGGTCTTGATTTTATCCGGGCTGAAGGGTTTGTGTTTTCTCATGTTGCTGATGAAGGGATTCTAAATGCCTGTGCAGGTAACCTGCTACGATACAGAAAGCAAGTTGGAGCAGAGAACATTCAGATTTTTGCTGATATTAAAAAGAAACATAGGTAAATACAAGCAATATTTTATGTAAATATGAATGTAATAATGGTCTTATATTTTTCTCCATTTTCTGATTGTTTATATGCCTATTTACTGCCAGGATTGTTAATAATGTAGGGAGAACTGTATTGTTCAAGCAAGGTCTTGCAGTGCTGTTAGGGGATATGTTTAAAAATAAATTTGCATCTGTAAGCTGCAGGTTGCTGCATCTGTGAAGTTTGCAGTTGTTTAACCTTCAGGATTTATAAATGCAGCATGTGAAATTTTTGCATCTGGTACTAGCTGAGATTTTTATATACTTGTGTATATGCCTGTAATGTTTAAAGAAATTTTGTTTCTGGAGGCTAGGCATCCAAGGTTATTTTTTGTTATGCAAGGAGGTGCCATATAAAAGCATCCAGATCATAATATTTTGGCATTTTAAAAAGCTATTCTCTTTTTTCCCTCCCTCCTGCCAATAATACTGGTTTCTTCTACTTAAATCAGTGCTGTCTATGTACGGATTATGTTCTACGATTATCAAACAGAAGGAACTTATGACAGATGAATCCAAGTTCTTTTCTGCTGATACTTTATCATAACTGTCACATGGTACTTTCAGCTATTTAGATGTCACTCTTTGGGTTTTTTCCCCAGAAGAACTGCTCAAGTGTTATGTATTATACATGCTAAATAACCTAATTAAAATGTTTGTGTGTAGTATGTGGGTAATCATGAGAATAACCAAGTCTGGAAGGTCTTAAATACCTAATGAGCAGGTAAGAAATTTCAAAATAGAAAGGAAGCAATGGAGCATGGTCATATTAAGCTTTTAAGGTCCTTTTAGAGTGGCTTCTTTCTAATGATTTCTTTATATATATATTAAAATAAATTGCATTAGACTTTTTTGTAAAAAATTGATTGCGTAATGTTTTTTTTTTTTTCTTTGTCTTGACAATTGATTAATTGATATTTGGATTATACTTCCTGTTGTTCAAAGACTTTGCTTTTTAAGAAAGGAAAAGAGGTTTTTGTTTCAAGCAGATACGTAAACTGAGAAGTAAATGTTAAAGGACTTGGTTGATTTTTTTAATGTAGAAAAATATGCCTGCCACTGAGAGCTGCTAGTCTCCCGTTCTTTAAATGGGGAGCAACTATTATGTAGCCTGCTTGCTGTGTTATGGCTACCCTCCATGTGCTCTTAAGCCCTGTTTCAACATCACTGTATGTATCAGGCACTGCCTTTCTCCAGCTGCAGAAAGGGAGAAGGTGTATTTCCTTTTGCATCCTTCACCATGAGTGGGATGCACTGCACACACGTGCTGCCTCTGAGTGTGACCAGAGCATGGCCCCTCGCCCCTGAGGAGCATTGTCCATCCAGGCAGATCCAGGAAAGAGATTGGCTCCATCACCACTCATCCGTGCAACATGTTGGCCATAGCCATTGTTTTCTACTTAAATGGAAATACCAAAGCAACAAAGTCAGGTGTTGAACCAGCAGTGGCTGGAATTCTATCAAAGCTTAGAACCATTTAAATTAAAAACCACTATTGCTACAGGTTTAGGCAAAGCACATCACCCATATATCAAAGGCTGCTGTTGAAAAGCTAGGTTGCAGGTAATTGATGTTTGTAACTGCTGTGTAAGATGATTCCTGTGATTATATCATAGGTAATAACTATACTTGCTGGTAGTTGGACTTTGTGAAATGAAGTGGAGGGTGTTAATTCTGTTCTAGGCAACAGAATCTGATTTACGAATGACTGCGCATCCACAACTCCCACTTGAAGTCAGATCTGCGTGTGCTCACCGTTTCTGAAATACAGGTGCTCGACATGTAAGCAGCTGTCTCAATTGACACTTGGGAGTTCACACTTAGAAATCACTCTTCAGAGACAGGAGAGCCAGAGCAATAGACTGATCAATTATGGTTCCGGATGGAAAAGGTTGGGTTTTAACTCCTGTTCGTATTGCAGTTTTACTTCTCATTTTAAACCAGGACACTTACCCTCCCTCACAAAGCCTGCCTTCGGTTGTTCTGACAGCGGGGAAGTTGAAGAAATGCAGTCTAAACATTCAACAAGATGGATAACAAGTGTGTGTGCTGACAGTAACCACAGGGTACGTTCCTGCTGTTTACAGTGCTCACGCTCTGACGGCAGATGTTGGTGTGGCCGAGACCGCGTTGGCTGCCGAGCTCTTCCTGGCTGATGGGGTTGTACTGACTGGCACGGCTACGGGATTGCCCGCAGATCCTCAGGAGCTGAAAGGTGAGAGCTGTCATACGAAGGTTGGACAACAGGCAGTGAATCAGCTGCTGGGTTAATGGAGAAAGAAATCCATATATCTGCTGTTCCTTGAGGAAAGAAAGAGGAAGAAAAAGAAACTCCCTCTAGGGTTTGATGTGGTACAGCAGAACTAAAGTGATTGAGGTGCTATTCAGATGGGCTGTTGTACGTTTCTAAACAACAATTTTTAGGGTAAAAATGAATATTATTTCAAGCTTTTATAACACTAAATGTTGCTGAGGCTTAAAGGAAAAAAATGTTTAAAATGTGTGTAAAGTTATGTAAAAAAAACCTAAAACACCACTTTCATTTTTAAAGTCTTAATAATAATAATAAGCTACTTTATGGCCTTATTAGAAAACTAACTATAAATCTTTCCATTGAAGTGATAAGCATTTTTATCTTTCACAATGAAAATGGAAGTCCTGCAAGAAAAGGGGAATTTTGATAAGGCAACCAAGGAAAGTACTGCTTAGAAGATTTCCAGAAAGAGTACAAGTTCAGTGATAGACAGAAAGATATTAAATCAAAATAGATTTTTAAGTGGTGTGGACTTTTTATCAAGGGGGAGCCATTTGACCTATGAGTTCTGACCTTTGCAAAAGTGTTATGTTTTTTCATATTTTTGTATTAGCATAAGTTTGGGCTGTCTTCATGAAACTGGATTGCTCCTGTGCTAGAATTAAAGGTCTATCAGGAGGGCACTTAATTTTCATCACTAATTTTTGTTTAGATCAATGGCTTGAATATGAGGGTCTCACTACATAGAATAGATACACTAGCATGTGTATCTATCTTTTTTTGGTTTACTTTTGCTGACATGCTTTAACTTAGCATGTTTGCAAGTTCCAGTGCAGAGTGTATTGTATGCAACTTATGTTAGCTGATCAGGGGGAAAACCATACTTCGCTTGCCATAGATACCTGGACCTCAAGCATCTTTTGTAATAATGTGAAATCATGCAGTGTTGTCAGGGTTTAATCTATATCATACATGCTTAACAGCATTTAAATTAACGTTGAACTTGCCAACTGTGTTATCATTTCATACATGATAAACTTTTTGCCAAATAATAGGTTATAAATGACTATGCTTCTGTCACCAGTTAAAAAGAAAGTGATGGTTTGGTGTGAATACTGAGCTCTTGAATGAGTTGGGTCTTTTGGTACAGTAAACTAGAATTGATACATGGAAGAGGTGACTCTGAAAGCTAAGCATGTTTTGGAGACTGCAAAATTTTTTTCATCTGGAGCTCCATCCCTGTCTGCAGTTAATGTCCCCACTGCTCTTAATGCAGATTAAATAGTTTAAAAAAAAGGTTTGATAAGTCTTAGGGTAAAATCCAAGGTTAAATTCTGCTTTCACTTATGCACGTTCAACCTCCACTGACTTCCTGCATCAGAGACCAAAACCTGACATCCAGGCCCATAGGATTTTTTATCATAGGACTACAACCAGGCAGTGCCATGGCTTCTGCTTTTCTTCCATGTGAACAAACATGTCAGTCTCTGTCTTGTTCTCTTTATGGGTCCAAAGAACAAAATGAATCAGAGTTGGCAGTTGTAATGAAGTACACACGTTAATTTTGTGTTTAGATTTGTGCTATGAAAGCAAGAGTCTGCAGCTCATGGGTTTATCTTACGTAGGTCACAGCATTTTGGATGTTAGCAGGCCCTCTCTTGAGGAGGATGTTGGCTTAGAAGACATAAGAGAAGAACTTAAAAATCAATATTCTGGGGTATAAGGGAATGACAAATTAGGCATATCTATGTCAGCAGGTTCTTAAAAGGAATCAGATCTACCGTCTACAAGGTTGGTGTTGATGTGAGTGAAATTTTGCATTTCACGAATTTATGCAGCCCTGAAGTGCTGCGTTGCGATGATACACACAATTGGGCACCTTTCATCACACTGCACGGCATCTCTTGAAAGCAGAACCAAGAGACAGATGACATGACAAAAATCTCTTTTTTTCAGCTTTGTTGTGCAGTAATATAGAAGCGGTTTTGCCTTTGTGTCTTTGTTGAATTGACTGATTTGTGATGGGGTGTGGGAAATGAGTGTTTCCCTGTCAAGCCAGGGAACTGTGTTCACTAGGGTTTTGCTTGCAGCTTGTGTCACTGCCTTCTGGGGGCAACCATCAGCATTGCTCCTTAAAACGGCTGGCAGGATACGGGCAGACTGGGCACCAGCGGTCAACGGAGTACAAGGTCTAAAAACCGGGCTTCAGGTTATTAAGGAGCAGGAATTGTAGCTGAGCATTTCGAATTACAACTCATTTATTTAATAAGCCGTCTCTTCATTCAAGAGGTTACAGAAGTTTGTTTGGGTTTGCTACACTGTGAAATGTTCTTTAGCTGGAGAGGGAATCTGTCAGATTTTCTCTTTGGGTATAACTGTGGAAATGCCTGCTTCACATCCAGGCTGGATTTTAAGTGACCAAAGCTTTGTTGTGCAATGACTGCTTAATTACCTGTGTGAACAAAGCAAATGGCCTCAGCTGGGTGGAAAACGGGGTACCTCATGAAACCCAGCGGCTGGCTGTTACTGCCACCTCCTTGGTTACTGTGCAGAAAAGGGGCATCGAGACTGATTCACCCTCTCACCTTTTGATGGTACATTTAGGTGAAGATAAAGGCTGCTGCTGCCTGCGTGGTACTCTCAGAAATAAAAGGGAGATGCGAGTCTCTGCTCAGTACTTTTTGTAAACACTAGATTTAATGACCAAGTCCTTTGAATTAAAAATCTAGAATGTGTTACAGTGGAGCATTACCATAACCACAGCGTGGTGTACGGTACAGTGATTACTGCGTATGAAAAAGCTGTTAAAGAAGAGTAGTCGAGCAAGTTATTGGCACGGTGGTGCTTATTTTTACGCTGCTCTTCGCCATTGTTTTCAAGCTACGAGCATTTGGCCTTTATTTCATGTAACTTGCGCATACCCGAGTTCAAATGCTTGCATTGTGCTTTGCAACCAAGCGCTATTTCATCTGGTTTTATTAAAGACGTGTCTGCAGATGTAGCTGTCACAAGAAAGAGCACAGTGCCCTCTAGTTACAGTTTATTGAAACAGAAGTGTGCAGGTTGTGTAAACTTTAGGATCTTTTTACTCTAACATCACAAAATTGTCTCCTTTTCTCTCTGTCAAAAAAAACCCCAATGATCAGAAGAAGAAAGCCAAGAAAGCTGAAAGATTTAAAGCAAAGCCCTGTGTTTAGCAGCATCTTGACAGTGACTGAGCATTGCCACGCAAAAGCCTACCTCACTGTTCTTCCTTCTTTTTTTTTTTTACAAGTTAGGATTTGTATTAACACAGCCAGTAGACAAATCACCTTCTATTAATCAACCTGAGGCCTTGATGTGCTTGGAAATGACTTAAAAGTAGCATTTGTAGCATACTTAATTAGGTAACCCAGTGGCGTTGCAGAGTGAGCACTCCCACTGCCATTCTTCACGTTGTCAATCTGAATAAATCTCCAGCACGCGAGATGTGTGTGGACTCCATGTGTGATGTATGGGTTGCAGCAGGAGTTGGGTACCTTGCTACTTTGGAAAGCTTTGGGGTTTTCTCTAGTTTCACAGCAGTTTCAGGTTTCACTGGTTTTTACTTTTTTACTAGGCAATAGTAGGGCTAAGCTATGTGATCATGCTCTCTTTAATTATTTGG
>NW_010267192.1:0-24405 GCF_000690775.1 Eurypyga helias | reverse complement strand
TTTTCCCTGCTGATGTCAAATAATTATAAAACAGCTACCTGCTAATGCGCCTTACGCACTTGTCATGAAAACAAATATTGACTTGGAACGCAGTTCCTCTGGGAGTACAGTAAAGTACTGTTGCACAGATCTGCGGTCAGGTGTAGCACCTTAATTATGCATCGGTGTCTATGTAAAGCAGATACATTTCTAAGAGCATGTAGATACTATATAAATAAAATTCTGATTTTTCTAGCACAGGATTTCAGTAATAATGCTATAAATAACTAAAAATGAATTATTTTGTTGCCATAAGCAGGTTGACTCTAAGAATATAAAATATGCATAGAAAGAACTATCGTTTTAATCAGATATGCATGATCCATCTGATTTGTTTAAAATCTTCAATAAGAACTGTGTGGAATGGTTTTATTTTTGTATTAAAATGTTTATAAGAAGGACTTATTGTTCCTAGATAGAAGAATGTTAGGTCATGTGACCTAAAAAGAGATTTAAGAGCATTTTAATTGATCTCCTTTCTTCAGTGAAGTAGGAAGGTGATAAATAATTAGTCTTCCCTGAAGCATAATTAAGAAGTTAAGTCTTCTGATGAAACTTCATTTAAACAAACAGTGTTTTAAAGCATACTTTTATATTTTGAATATATGCTTTCCCTAGTTATTTCAAGCTCTAACCATCTTACATCAGCTTATTGCCAATTAAAGCAATTTATACGTTTTTAAAGGTCAGAAATAAGGCCTTGCAAGGTTTCTCGAAGTAAGGGATGAAGCATCCAGTCCTATGAGTGACTCTCAGGCTGGTCAGTTTGAAATGAAAGGATGAAAAGAATGCTTACAATTCTTGAACTGGGATTTTTAAATATATTTTTTTCCCCCAGCGATAGTACTGACCCAAGTTCAGCAGAAAAATATCTAATAACCTTTTGTTTATCTCTGGGGAACCTTTTCATCATCAAAATGGCCATCCCCTTTTGCTTTTATTCTTAAAAATGTGAACTATGGAAACTGAGCCGCAGATCAACTTGAGCACAGCCAGGTCTGTCAGAATGCATGCATTTCACCTGAACCATGGACTGAAATCCACCCCTGTGCGTGAGGTATCAAGTGGATCTGTAATATTGGAGCCCTGTTTTGATATTTTATTGACTTCTCCTTTTAGAGCCAGGTAAAGGGTCAGATAATTAACACATGCTGTATATAGAAAAAATAATTGGCTTTTTTGTTCAGTTGCCATCCATGGAAAGAGTAGTCTTTATCAGTACTGTCTGTCACTGTCTGGTGAACTAGGGGGAGCTGTTACTGTAGTCTGTATGACCACTACTTGCTTTCCTACTTCCAAGTCCCTGAAATTTATCATGAAGCAGAGAGCACATTCCTTTTCCCTTCCCTGTGAATAAGGCCCTCCTTGTTTCTCACTGAAGATCTCCTACTAGTTGTCAACATAGCATAACTTCAGCAAAGAGACCTGGCAGAAATACACACCCGTCCATCAGAGATTTAAACGGATGACTGAAGAATTGTGATGAGCACAGCTCTGCTGAATAGTTCTGCCACTGTACAATCTCACCAGACTTGCAAAAAAGAATCTGAGCCGATGCAACAAATGGCAGTAAGAATGGCATCTTATTCTTGTAGCTGTATTTCAGTGACTTTGTGGACTGGGGAAGGTGATTATTCACATCTTAAGGTGAGGGAAATCCAGAACACAGTTAAGACGCCACATGGGGCATGGCAGCCCACATGGTCACTCCAGCATCAGTTAATCCTTTGTCAAGGCAATGGACCTGGTTTGTCTGGAATCTATACCGG
Organism: Eurypyga helias; assembly: GCF_000690775.1. Taxonomy (NCBI): domain Eukaryota; kingdom Metazoa; phylum Chordata; class Aves; order Eurypygiformes; family Eurypygidae; genus Eurypyga; species Eurypyga helias. The sequence continues at coordinate 22,597 of NW_010267192.1, read as the reverse complement.
CTGCTACAGCAACACAGTAGTAAACCATAGCTCCTTGTCATGTATCTGTAGTTCCCCAAGCACAACGGAGCCTCTAAACATGACGATAACAGCCACAATAAGTAAAAGGGTTTGGGTCTGGTGTGTAAAAACTTCCTGCATCTAACATATTGTCTTAGCAGGGATGTGGAATAAAAATGAATTTATGAGGGGAATATAGTAAAAAGCAGTACCTTCTCTGCCAGCTAATTCAACTTAATCTTGCTTAAATATTGTTCCTTGAGAATGAAGAGGGTACGGGTATGGTAACAAGACCCAACTTTTGTGTCTTCCATAATATTAAAACCATCCTCTGATATGTGGCCAAAAATATTCTTCTGCAGCGTTTCGTACAACAGAATGCCAGATGAGATAAAAGTGAGATTTTTGTTAACAGGTGTTCAGAGCTGAAGGTGTTTTTTCTAGAGAAGTTGTTTCATACTGTAGCAGAAACAAGAAATACTGTGATCATGAGTTTCTTGAATCTCACCTTTATTGTTGAAAAATGACAGGAATTACGGTCTTGGTAGGGCTTCAAAGACTGGATTTAACCCTAATTTTTGGTTTCTTCTCTTCAGAGGTTAAACATGCTGTGAAGATTCCTGTGCTGATCGGGTCTGGAGTGACTCTGGAGAATGTGAGGAATTATTTGGATGCAAACGCTCTAATAATCGGTTCGTATTTCAAGAAAGAAGGTTATTGGGCAAATGGTGTTGATCCTGACCGGGTAAAGAAATTTATGGAACATATAAGTAAATTGAGAGAATGAGTTTGTCAGTAAACAGTATTTTTATATGTGTGTGTGTAAGTGCAGTATGATCCTGCAGTATGGTACATGGTACAGAATTAAGCACCAATGTGTGCCTGAACGGCTAGTAACATTAAATGCAAATGCACATCATCTCCAACACTAGCTGGGAAACACGGTGACACTTTACAATAAACTGCTGCTCTGATGTTTGTTTCTAGGCAGCACATTCTGTGGCACTCAAAACCATCGTCAATGCCAAACCAACTCTCCAAAGGCTTGTGTAACCTATTCTCTCCTATAAGTAAAATTCTTACAGAGTTCTAGAATTTGTAGTAAATATTCATCACAGGTGAGCAGAGTTTCATTTTGCCTGTGCCTACAATAGGATGCCCTAAGTTTACAGCTAAGAGTATTGTAAATTGGCCAAGTTAATTAGGCTTTCAGTTTCCCCATCTGTAAAATGATGATAATAATACCTACATCGCACGGGGGTTGTGAGACATAATAAATGAATGAATGTACAGCACTTTCATCTCCTCAAATGAAGGGCTCTATTAAAGTTCAAGATCGTTATTTTTTCATTAGAATTGTGCATTTATTACAAAAATGTAGTAATTGTATAACATACAAAAGTGTAAGATAATTGGGAAATAGATTTACTTACAATACTTATTAGAGAATAAATGTAAATATTTAATTACGTTTTAAGTAGAGTTGGAATTTAGTCAAAATGGGTTTGCAAAAATTGGAAATTTTAATAAAGGTTTATTGTTATTTTTCAGCAAGCTCCTACAGCTTGGTACTTCTCCAGACTAGTATTAGTGATGTTAAAAAGTGCCAGGTTCCTTCCAATACACAAGGTGTAATTATGATGGAAACCTTTCTACCAAAGCTGACAGGTAAACACAGATTTTCATTTTTCCTGTGAAATGTAGAGGAAAAATAAGACAGCCTCACTGTGTATGTTGTAAGGGATTTCCCTTGAATTTGATCTTTTAGCTCTAAGGAAGTTTAACCCAAAGAATACCTGTTATGTTGTGGCTGTATAAAATGTGGGCATATGTTTTCATTCTTTGGGACTGGGAGCTAGGTTTGTCTTCTGGGATCTCTCTTGTTCCCTGACATCTATGCATCAGGCTTCTGCTGATGCTAATCAAAGTTATATTGTAGATATCAAAGCAAGTGTACAAACACATTTTTTGTGTCAGCTGGCAGAGTGCCCATGCTTCTCTAAACAAAAGATACATCCTCTTTCCAAAGGCAAAAAGATTTTCAGTGGATTTAGTTTCATTAACGTAATGGTGATTCCAGAATATCACAGCATGAGATGGTCTCCTCAGGTTACTTTTTTTTCTGGACTGGTCTGTCTCCCACATGACTCCCACCAGAAGCAGTGAATTGTCTTTGGTGTGCTGCCCTCCTGAAAAAGAGGTTCTTTAGGCCTTATGACAACCTTAGCATCCTTAGCTTTTTCCCCTTTTCCTCCTAAATACACTGACAAGAAGTTCAGTGCATAGAAATCCTTTCAGGTGCCTGTTCATTGTTGCTGGCAGTACTTTTTCAGTGTCCACATTGACACAGGCATTTTAATCTGCCAAGTGTTTGAACTTACGTCAAAACCAACGATTCCATCCCATCCACTTGTCCCCACTGTTTCTCTTATGCTAGCAGAAGCATCATGTGGCCTCAGGGATCAGGAAACTGATTCTGGCTGAAAGCTAGTCTTATACCAGCCACACTCAGAGTGGGGGGAGGAAATTTAGGTCACATATTTTTCACCTTTTTGTATTTAGGACTGTTTTCAGGCCTTTCACAAGTTGCATGTATTTCACACATCATCACACAGAAGATTTAATGATGGTTGGCCCAACAGTTATTTTCTGATACAATTGTTACTGACTTTGAAGTTATTTTCAGTAAACCTGCAAGCTAGAAAGGCCAACATGTAAGCAATGAGCACTAGCCAGTGCTGTAGTGCCGTAACAAGAGTAAACATTGTGAAAATACAACTGATGCATTGGTGAGGATGGTTCAGTGATAACTGCATTTGAAGAAACTGGTTACAGTTGCCTAAAGTCACACATTCATTACTGAGTGTGAAAACAGTGTGCAACCAGCATGTTTCTTGAATGGGTTTCTACTCCATCACATCCTAAAAAACTTGGAAGTGACTGGGACTCGAATGGGTTTTCACCTGAGGATAAAAGGGTTGGTGAATGAGAGCTACTTCAGTGCTGTATGTAAGGTCTGAATGAATCATCATACATTGTCTCTGTGGGACAAACACCCTCCCGAGTTGGTGTAGTACTCATAGCACGCAGTGAATACTGCAGACGGTACTTCCACTCTCTGGATTTCATTTAACACACCACCGTAACACTTACGGAAGGAACAGTCCAGATTTTGGGTCTGTATTGTGACATGTGAATGTTAAGTGGAGAATATAGGGAACAGAAGTAAAGGAAAGCTGATTTTAAAGCTTGGAAATGTGACTGATCGCCAACTCTTTATCATTCTTTGTGCTGGAAGTATTTGTCTAGCAGCATTAAGCATCTGCTTGCCTGTTTCACGCAGATGCTCTAAGTAGAAATTGACCTTTTGTTCAGAAAGTGTTTGAATATTTAATGTAAAAATATTAAGTTATCAGAAAGGCTGTCTCTTTTGGGAAGAGTGTTCAATTTTTATACAGCCCAAGTTGTTGAAGTACTTTGGAGCATGAACAACCTCGGAGCAGAACAAAGCAGGCAGTGCTAATGTGTAGAAACTCCAGAAGTAAATAACAGCTGTTCAAGAAGACTTCTATTAAATATGTATTAATTAATTTGAAGTGCATCACTTAAATATGTGAAGAGATTATCTTGCGTTAATTTACATTAAAACACACAGCACTTGTTAGCCTCATTACAGTATCCTAAGTATATCCTAAGCTATCACCTCATCCTACATTGAGCGTTTTGTGGGGTGTTGATTGCTTTCGATTTGCCCTTTTAAAATGTCAGATAGTGGCCTCCCTTTCCTGTTGGATCCCTTCTTTCTCTCAGGTTTTGCTTTTGCATGGTTATTGTAGTTACGTCTGTTCTCTGCTGAGCAGAAAAAACTTAAAAATAGATTGTGAAAATATAGCAGTAATTGCCCACAGCTCAGTTCCTTAATGTGCCCGCCCTATCTTCACATGTGGTTCTCGCTGTTGACTTATGAACCAGCAGAGAGAATGTAAGCGTCTGTTTGTGTAGCCAAATGACTTTCCATGAAGATCAGTACCACTTTTAGTACAGGAAGGACACCTAGTGCAATGGGGATCTCTTCAGTGAAATTATAAATAAATAAAACTCACTGGTAATAATAGACTTTGTGGTCTAAATCAATGTATAAATCTTAATAAAGCCTCATTCCCATCATAAAACTTAAATATTTTTATCTGGACCTAATAAGACAAATAGGGTTTTACCTATTTTGGTGCTGAAAATATGTAAGCTTGTAAAAGTTCTGCATCATTTTCAGATCTTTTCTTCCCTGTGTCATTAGGCTGATGCAGCTGCTAGGCTTTTCTTTCATCCCATCGGTTTGACTGCCGACTCCCTGCTTGCAAGCTGGAGTCCAGTCCTTGTTTCCTGCACCTATTCCAACAGACTCCTCACTGGGGGAAAACTGAGGGATATAAAGGACTTGCAGGCAGATCCTGGCAGAGCAGGAAAGGGGAAGGAAAACAAAATATTTGACTTCAGCAAAATCTTGAAGTCCATGACAAATTGCTGCATGTCATGGTTCTTTGGAGACAAGTGAATGGGGATATTGGCTGTAGTTTCAGGTTGTTTTCAGCTTTAGTTAAGACACTGTGAGTTTACACCTAGGTTATGTTTCCAGGATGATCTCTGCTGGTATGTGTGATTAGGCAGACACTTTCTCCTAAATGAAAGCTGAGGTTTTGCAGGATAACTATGGCAATAAGGGGTGATATCTGTAGGAAAATCCAGGCTTGGAATTCACAGCTCCTTCATTTAAAAGCAGATTTAGATGTTTGTATCTTCAAAAAGAAACCATTAAAGGTTTACATTACAAAAACTTCATGTACTTCTTGCACCTTTGCCCTAACATCCGGTCAGTGTTTGCTGTGCTGAGGAATTTAAAATCTGAGCTTAGGGACAGAAGTGTCTGTGCCTTTTTTCCTTGCACATCTGCAGTGTTTATCTATGCAACCTAAATGATACCTGGTTTAGAGAGGGTGGAGAATTGGGTGATAGATTCTTTTTGTGGGCTGACGTGCCATGCTGTGTAATAGAATTCACCCTCCACTCCACTCTACAGTCCCCGCTGCAGAAATACCGTCTGAATTTATAATCCTTTAGAGACAGACAGAGCTGGATTCCTGCCTTAGAGGTGTCAGGGAAACTCAATTAGCACCCAATTAGCTCCTTGCGTTTATAAGAACCAGTGCTTGTACTGGGGCTTGCAAGAAGTTTTTCATGTTGAAGCATTATGGAACTTATCTCCATTTTTTTCCCTACTGTTAACCATTGTTTGACTCTTAGTGATAAGGATTATTTGATCCTTTGAACACTTGTTTTAGGGAGAAAAAGCGTATTTCCCTCAGGATGTCTGTTAAAGACCTGTGTTAGGACTAATAACTTCAGTCACATTGTTCTCATATGGTGACTGATTGGGAATCTTCTATTGAAAAGTCCATCTGTGGTCAGTATTAAGTTGAAGATCATAGAATGGGTTGGGTTGGAAGGGACCTTAAGACCATCCAGTTCCAACCCGCTGCCATGGGCAGGGACACCTTTCACTAGACCAGGTTGCTCCAAGCCTCATCCAGCCTGGCCTTGAACACTTCCAGGGATGGGGCATCCACAGCTTCTCTGGGCAACTTGTCCCAGTGCCTCACCACCCTCTCCAGGAAGAACTTCTTCCTGATATCCAATCTAAACCGCCCCACTTTCAATTTAAACCCGTTACCCCTTGTCCTGTCACTACAGACCCTTGTAAAAAGTCCCCCCCAGCTTCCTTGTAGCCCCTTCAGGCACTGGAAGGTCCTATAAGGTCTCCCCGGAGCCTTCTCCTCTCCAGGCTGAAGGTGTTGCATAGTTCCTGACTGCATCTGTCAGAAAGGCTTTGAGACTCACTCTGGTCCAGACACACCTATTAAATACTGCCCTTGGGTTATTCTTCAGCTGGCAAAGTTACTACTTGCCTATGCACTATCTTGGACTGATGCCTTTGGGGCACTGAAGTATTCCAGCCTTCAGAGATGAGTCCCTTTCTCCCCAGTGCTTTGCTCGCAGACAGGACCATTGCTCCTTCCTGTCAGTCTCTGTAGGTCTGCAGCAAAGAGACGCAGGCAACAACTGAAGTAACAGTACAGCCAGATGGTTTGTAGTGAAATGTTGAGAGTAATAGACGCTTTTTCACCCCAATCTTTAAATGCACAGGTAGCTTTGGGGGGAAGGAGGGGGAGGGAAGTCTTTCGGCAATGCAAATCATAGAATCATAGAATCATAGAATCACTGGGTTGGAAAAGACCTTAGAGATCATCCAGTCCAACCGTATCTGTCCACCACTAAACCATCTCTCTCAGCACCTCATCCACCTGTCTCTTAAACACATCCAGGGATGGTGACTCCACCACCTCCCTGGGCAGCCTGTTCCAGTGTGTGATAACCCTTTCGGTGAAGAACTTCTTCCTTACGTCCAATCTAAACCTCCCCTGGTGCAGCTTGAGTCCATTCCCCCTCGTCCGACCATCTGTCATTAGGGAGAAGAGACCAACACCCACTTCTCCACAACCTCCTTTCAGGGAGTTGTAGGCAGTGATCAGGTCTCCTCTCCGCCTCCTCTTCTCAAGGCTAAACAAGCCCAGTTCCCTCAGTCGCTCCTAAATAGGAAAGCCTTTCACATGAGACAAAAGGGTTGCAGTTCACAGCATAAACATACTCTGTTTCTTTGCTTACAGTTTGAAGCTTTAGGAGTAGTAATGATAAGGAGATCCTGAGATGTTTCTTGTTAAACACTTAAGGGTAGGAAAAGATGTGTGAGGGTAATTATCTTGATTAAAAAATCTGTTGATCTTGTTAACAGGTAGGCTTCTGTCAAGATGTCAAAAAGGAATTCTGCTGCTTTGGGCTGAAACTACTACTGTCTGTCTAGGTTTAACTTCTCTCTTTCCTGTGATGGTCTAATTTTCATTGCTTCACAAGGTAAACTCAGTGTCCGGCAGCAAGCATTAGTGTTTCATCATTTTGTTTTCCAGAGGATGTCGGTCTCCTTGAAATGAATGGGACAGATGCTGTTTGGTTGTGTGGATCTCTGGGTTATTGGGTGTTCGTCTGCTAATAGACACGTTCTGCTGTAGGCAGCTAATTGTTCTTGGAAACGACATCTATCCTTGTGGCAGCAGAATGAGGAACAGGTGAAGATTTGGAAGAAAAGGAGACATCACTGTCAAGGGAGCACATAGTCCATGTTCTTTAAAATAAACAGGGTAGAATTAATACCAGGTAAAGAGAGACAACCCCCCATTTTGCTTATTAACCTTAGTTCTTGAATCTTTGTCCATCTTTGATTTTCCTTTTGCATGTTAAAATGCAACTTCTACTTCTGTCCTACATGTGCAAAGGGAGATGGGTTTTCCAGTGTAGGGGGTAGGAGCTGATGAATCAGTGGGTATTTAGGACCTTTTTATTACTTACTTACACGTTTATGCTTGATGTTGTTTGCTAAGAGTACGAGAAATGTCAGTACCTAAATTAGCCAAGTCTGATATGGGATGAGTGTTCAGGACAGAAGTTATCCTCAGAATTGCTGACTTTGTGCTGCAGTCACTCTGTTAGCTGTGCCATGTCATACTGCTGCCGAAATGAGATCACAAAACAGAGGACATTGAAACCATGTTGCATACAAATGGAGGAGGAATCGCAAATTTGCCAGTAAACAAGGTTGGAAAGGAAGGCAGCACAGTAAGGGAAAGAAAAGATGCTTAAGTTTCCCGCAGTTCCTGCCTTATTGTTTATTCCAGCTTCCTGCTTTTTCAGTTCGCCTCTCAAGTCTTTCTTGTGCATATACATAGATGATAGTATGCAGAAGACTAAGAATAAGCTGAAGGCAGAAACTGACTTAATGAAGACATTCTTGTGAGAGAGAAAAGATTTTGTTGTCCACAGATGCGCAAAGAAGAATAGAAAAGCAGCTGCCCTTACAAATGGAGTAAAAGTAGAGATGAGCGCCACGTCATGATGCTCTAGTCAAAATCTGATGCGCTGAAAGTCTCTGAGAGGATCTGTACTGTTGTACAGGGATATAACCAACGGGAGAAACAACAGCCTTCTGCTGGAGAAATACTGCAGGTCTCATGCCTTAGATACTGGCCTGAATAGTGGTTGACTGTGTCGACTCATCTGGAGAATAAGGATAAAAGGAAATAGTTTTCAACCATTCTGTTATGGATGACAATATTAATAATCAGTTTTGTGTCAAAGACTTGTGTTTCCTTAAGACCAAGCAACAGAGGTATAGTCGTGCGTTGTCACCTTCCGGAGGAAGATTCTGAAGGGCAGAGGTCCCCACCTCATTAGTTTCCATCTCCCCTCTGCGGGTAGTTAGGCTGTCTTTTCTGAAAGCCTTGGTGGGTTTCAGCACAACGCAAAGGTGATGGAAGAAGTGTATGTGGCAAGTGGGTGGGTAGGTGAGATGAAGTGAGCTGAGATACAGCAATCAAGTGAAGGCTTCCTGGGTCACCTGTCCTGCAAAATTAAGAATCTAGGGATGTAGTTGGTCAATAACAAGTTATTACCTTTACAGAGCATCTGCACTACACCCATGAGGTGGTGAGCACCAGAGTTTGGGTGAACTGTGATGGCTTATTTTACTCCTTGCACTATGTCGTATCAACTAAAGCATTCATGAGAGCAAATGCAGCTGGTGGCATTTGGGCTGGGGAAATTATAGTTTGTGATACTTTTCTAATAGTAATTTGAGAGCTTAAAGAATTATATGACTAATATTTCAATCGGGCACTGAAAACCTTCAAGTTTCAGGCAATAATTTTTTTTTTTTTTTTTACACAGCCTTGATCAAACAGCCAAAAATATTATAGGATTCCTCTGAAGCGGTAGCCATGGCTGCAGCAACGTACCTGGTGAAATAGATCAGTGGTCCAATCTGCTTTGACAACTCCTATGTAACTAAAACTAGGAGAAATAGAAGAGAAAATTTGTAGGGCTGGTAGTGGCTTGTATTTTTCAATAATTTATCAAGATTTGAGAGCACAGATTTCCTTTGGGAAATATTAGTTCTTAGGTTTACAAAGTGCCTCAGTTGTAAATACCCATAAAAATGACAATTTGGTAGGCCGTATTTATTCTTAAGCGGGTCAAAGGACATTAGCGTATTCCTACTATATAAATCTGTCAAGTGCAGAACTTCTTTATGCTCCCAGATCACAGAAGCGCCTCTTACAGTCAAGGAGAAAATGTCACATTATTGCCAATCAAGGACAACAAGCAAGCATATCGATCTCTACCCAATAACTTTTGCCCTCCTCGCTAAGTTTTTATCACTGAAACTGGACACATCAAGGGATTGGATTTAATATATACATATAGTGCTGATTTATTACAGGAGGAGAAATACAGCCTGGCCTCACTTCTAGCTCGATATTTTAACACTTATTTTATCACTTGCATGGAAGCTTGCAATGACTTTTTCTACAAAATGTGTAACTTTCAGATATCCCTGGATGTGCACAAATCTTCAGCTCGCCTGTGTGTACATGCGTCTTGCATCTGGTGGTCTTACAGTCTTGAGTCTTGATTTTGAGGGTTTACATATGTGGAATTCTGTGGCAGGGTTGCTGTTGGCTTCAGAGGCATGACTTGAGGATAAGCCTGGGGACACTGGAGGGCATACAGGCACAAAAGGTCTGGATGCTGCTTGCTGAGCCGGGTCTGAAGGTGAGTTGGCTTTCTTTTCTGTGGAGCTGTGTGTGCAAGGCCTTATGTATAAGGGCTGGTTACCGGTCACAGATACTGGAATGCAGCAGAGGACTAGCATTGTTCTTGGTCTTTCAGTGGTCTCGCTTGTTGGTGAAACTTGGTGTTTTATGGTCATTTTTTTGTTGATCACTGCAGAGGATTTGGCCTGCAGCACAAACTTCAGAATCTCTGAACTCTCTGTATACAGTGGTAACCATACCTGTGGTAGAGGCATGATCGATTAATTACTTCTTGGAAGGCAAGTGCATCTACAAAACTGAAAACTAAGATCTTCATCACGGTATTACAGAACAGTGGAGGTTGAAAGAAGCATCATCTAGTGCAACCCCTCCGCTCAAATCAGGGTCAACTAAAACAGGTCAGGAACAGATATCTGCTAATTTTGTGATGATAAATGTATGAAATTACTCTCCCAGAGAGCAGCCAGCTCTGTTACTGTGCAATTGTAAGTCCTGCTGGCTTTTTTACCTATCTGGGAAAAAGACATGAGTTTTGATTGCTTTTGGATTTGGCTTCTTAAGAGCTGGGCAACCCTTCCATAGAATAAATGGATGCAGAAGTAGCTGGTGGATTTGCTGCTCATGTTCACAGTGATGTGGAGAGAGCTGGAAAGGCCATATCCCCCTCTGTGTTATTTGCTTTTGGAGCCGGCAGAGGGACATATGTTGATTTTTTCCAGAAGTGTCTTTCCCCAGCCAGACATTTTGTTGAGAGGTTATATTCAAGGAGTCTGCATGTTTGTCAAGATTTCCAGACGTCAAGTGATCCCAGCCTTCTCTCGGCATGTGAGCAAACCCTTTCTACCGTGCACGTATACCAACTCTGACACTCACTGGAAATGCCCACTGCACGTGGTGTGCACGCCCACAGTACATCTGATGTGGCTGGTGCCCTTGTGCATGTGCCCTCCTGTGGATTTTCACACGCACAACAAATTGGATATATCCCAAACATTTTGGATGTATTGTGCACGTTCAGACCATCTGTGCAACACCTGTACCACAGGTGTAGTGGTGCTTTAAGGGCTGGACACTACACAGCTCCTGGCCATGCATTATGGTATAGGAGTGCTGAACAAGATCATGGCACACTCAGAAATCACGCCTTTCACTGGGAACCTCCAGGAAGAATTCTGCCCTAGGAAGCAGCTGATTTTTGGTTCTTCAGTCTCCTGTCTTGTCACAGATAATTGTCCAGTAATCCTTATGCTACACCTTCAGTGTGATCTGAGAAGGCAGTGGGTTCTGCTTTTGGGGATGTGTGTGTCTTGACTGGAACGTATTTTCTTCACTATTGTGAATTCAAGCCAGAAGAGGAGAGGAAAAGAGAGTGAACAACTTAGAGTTGAGAGGCACATGTCACCCAGGGTATGCATTAGCGATTTCCATTGACAGATGGAAATGTTGAGCTTTGCTAGCTGCCTTCAGATCGCATCTCAGAATCAGGCCCTGAATGGGGAAGTTACAGCTACTTCCATGCAATTCTCACCTTTCCAGGTAAGTACAGAAAGCTGTAGTCACTCAAGCAGTGATGAATCATGATTTCCTTCCATCTGAAGGGCCTTGAGCTTTTTTCCACCTCCAAACATTTAACTTACTTGCAGGGCTGACAGAAAAGCAGTAGATTTTTTTCCCAAATATCCATTTGCCTTTCCATTTATCTACTTTGATCTACAATATGGAACCTGATGGATGCCCTAGGTAAATCAAACATTTTCTATCTGCCAAAATGGTTTTGCAAATGCTTATTTCATGCCATTACCATTTTTCTGTTTCTAGCAGTAAATCAAAAAGTATCACCCATTCATCCACTTTAAAAGTAATGCCTTTCCTTTGCATAATTATATATACCCAGTGGAGATCTGTATGCACAGTAAATCTATCCCTTTAAAAGGTTTCCCCTTAAGTACCTCAGTGACATAAATTGGTGGAGCCCAAGTTTATTTATTTAAACGGTTTATTCTTTTAACTGACCGGGTAACTGTTACACTTCCATTGTTTGATTTGGGTGGGGAGGGCTTTTATTAATGTATCAGATTTAATTCTGCAGCAGATGCTTAGGTAGACAGGTCTCACTCCTTACAGGTTTTGCAGCAATTGATATGTGCGTGTAATTTATTCTCATTACAGGTTTATTCTTAACTGGTGTTCAGGGGGTCTTCATTGTATCTCCAATAGATCCTTGAGAATTAAATAGTTTAACGAATGTAATGAGCAAACCTGAAAGAAGTACACGTAGAAAGCGTATGTATTTGGACATCACCTCTCCAAATTTGCAAATAACATAAGTACGGTATTAAAAGTGAGTGAGAAATTGCCAGAAATAAATGTCTTCCAGCAATAAGTACCCCAGACAGTATTTTGGCAAAGCAAAGTTTAAAAAAAAATTGATCTCTTCATCGTTCTCATGTAAACTTGCTCATCTTTATAAGTTGTGCTTGTAGCTCTCAGGGGTGTCAAACCTAAAGCAGAGAAGGCCAGCTGGTGGAATCTGGGGAGTGAAATGATGAATTTGTTTAGCAGATCCAAGTTTATTTTTAGGCTTTATAGAATTACGCTTCATTTCCCTGTGAGCGAAATTGTACGAAATATCTTTTTTTTTTTTTTTAATAATTAAGAAACTTAACCAGAACGGCAAAAAGTAGCAAAACGCCAGAGCCGAACTACAGTTGAGCGTGCAAACATACCCCCATTGCATTCGACACTGCAGCTGAGCATAATCCTGTGAGTATTTACATCCATGTTCCGTTGAATGCATGGGAGAGTTCTTGAGACATGCACCACGTCGGAGGATACGCTTGGTGGCAGGTTAGGGGATGGCGTGAGTGATGTCAGGGAGAGCTGAACAAAATTCCTCGTGTGAATCTATTTTCTGTGGGTGTGTTTTCCGTGGTGCCGGATGTGAAAGTGGAATTCAAGGTGGCTGTATTTTCTTAGGTTATGCAACAAAGACATGCAGAAACGTTTTGAGGGGAAGATGATGCTTCACAGGAAAGTTTTGGGTCTTGAGTCTCATTTGGTTAATGAAAGTCTGTTCATTAACAAAATACTCAACCTTGTAATTTCACACTATCCATTTCAAAGTGTTTTCTTTTTTTTTTGCTGGCATTACCGAGCTGTCACCATCCTTTCCTACAGCTGGAAAGGAAAAACTGCTTTAGTATCCAAGGCAAACCTTGGAAAATGCTGTGGGCCTGGGATGAGAAGATGCATACGATAATTACAGATCTAGCAAGGGCTGTATGTTGGAGGGAGGAAGTTTGCTTCATGCAGCTCCACATCCCATGTCCATTCAGGTCACTCTTTGGAGATTTCATTTAAAGTGGATCTGGCTTTTTTTGGCCTTTTTCTAATACATTAAGTAGATCAGAGGTTGCCAACTGTCCTTTTTGATTGGAATTGATGGTGGTGGCTGCAATCATGCAGCTTCACAACAGTATTGGGAAAGAGCAACAATGGGCAGGGGGACTTGAGGAAGCAGGAGAAATCTCCCATTCAGACATTAGGGAGCAAGCTCAGTACCGCCGTTTTGGCTTGAGTTGGTTTACAGACCCTGAAAGTCTGACTCCGATTCTTGGTTTTCCACAATTGTAGCCATCCCGTTTCAGACGAACACTGATCTTGTGACAGTAAATAGCGGTCTTTCTTTAGTATTTAGGTTGATGCGTAAAGATACACAGTACAGTCCGACTGTTTCAGCCAGCCTAAGTAACACTGAGAGTTGGATGCCCAGAGTGGGAAGAAAAAGCACTCTGAACTGGTTTGTAACGGTTCTTGATAATTTTAAGGGCAGGATTGTGCGCTGTAGTTGCCTGTGATACAGACTGGATTAGTAAGTGACAGAGATGCCTCTTTGAATCCCGTGTCCTAGAATGTGCTCATGGAAGCTGCAAACTGGGAGGGCTGGGAGGCTGCAGCCTTCCCCACTGAAACAGCCTCCCCTCTGTTCTGCAGTTGGGAAGCAGAGGAGCCGCCTTAAAGGGTGAGGGAGTACCTCAGCTCCCAAACTGGCTCAATCTTTGTCTTCCCATGCTGTTTGCATCACTGCTAATCAATGTTAATTATGGTAGTGGGGCTTGTGATGTACTCATTATAAGAGCCATCCTATTTTTCTGTGCTTGTACAGTCTGTAACACAATAGAGCCCTGATTGGAGTTCCCTAGATGCTACAAATAGTAATACAAATTGTTATAATAATGAATATGTGGCTCATGGTGTAAAACTACCGAACTCGGTTCATACAGCCTGCTGAAGCATCACTTGATAATGCTGTTTGCTGTTACCCCTAACTATGCCGGGCTGGATGTGTCTTGACAACTGGGGCCTCAGGCAGTAAACCATTTAAGCTTTTGTTCGTCTTTAAATAGGTGCTTGGTTTTTAATTTGCATTTGTGCCTGTGGTTGTTAGTGTAAATATATGCTTAAAGTTAAGCGTGTGCTTAAAAACTCCTCTGATTTATCATCCTCATTGTGCTGGGTTCATTCTCCCACCACCACTCAGTGAGTATCCTGGGAGTAGATGGGCACTGAAGGATGGTGTGCCAGGATGCCTCTTTCTTTCCTAGGCTTTTCCTGTTGCAGGTGCAAGAGCAGGAAGATGCTTCCTCCCAGGAGCTGAGCAGCTGGTTGGGTGTAGGTTGTAGCAAGGGTTCCCACTTCCCGCAGGGGCTGGAAGTGGAGAGGGAGCAGGGAGCTGGGATCTGATGCTTTCCTTCCTTCAGAGGATGCAGTCCCTTCCCAGTGTCACTCCATGCTGGGCACCCTCGTGCTACCTCACAGGCAGTTTCCTGTGATGCATTTGGTTCGGTTCTACTGTTATCCTCACTGGAAATGTCAGCGCCCTTGTGTATTTGCACTAATTGGTATAAATAATGACTATTTACCCCCTGACTCCGCATCCCCAGGCCTTACCCTTGTGACTTCCAGTGACTTAGCCCCATAACTCTGTTCAAAGTAAGTTTTCTGCAAAGAAGTCCCGTCGTGCTTGTTACCTGGTTTGTTACGGATATTGGGTTTAGTCCCGCTTTTTTCAATTCCCACCAGACTGCATGTCTGATTTGCATTCTCTGTGGGCAGTTTAGGCAGGTGATTATCTGCCTGACTGCCGTTAGTTGTGTACCACACTGTGTGTACCAAGCCTGTGTAACAAAAAAATTTTAAATGGTTAACGTGCTCTATTCCCTCTCTGGAGTGTGTGTGTTGTTTTAAAAGGAATCTGAGGCAGTGTTGAGTTGCTTCTATGTTTGTAATTAATTTAAAATATTTAGTACAGCAGCTAGATTTTTCCCTGTTAACTGTGCTTTAGTGAGATTTCATGATCCACAGCACACCCTAGTGATATCTGGAAATCATGAAGTTAGACCCAGTCAATTTTACTTCCTTTATGGTGAAGCAAAAGTTGGGACTCCTAAGCAAAGTCCAGGAAAGTAAACGCCTTCATATCCAAGAGGGGAAGTGGGTTGAGTCCCTTGGTCTATGAAACAGACTACAGGATGTTCTTCTGTGAAAAGAATATCTGTATAATGAGTTCAGCTGGCTTGGAATCTGTAATGTTGGACGTGTTTTACAACTGGCCGTGGGGAAAAGCAGCCCAGGGTGGTGTGAGAAGAGAGAGGAGTGTTTGTTGGGTTCCCTTTTAGCTGGAGAGAGCATGGAGACAGCCACCAGATGTAAGTAAAGCATTGTGGAAGAAACCTGCAGGCACTCTTCACAAGTCAGAAGCCTGAACGATAATTTACTGTCTTATGGCCTAAACATTAGAATTTATGCTAGATATTCAATTCCTCCTTTTGGTGATGGTTAGGTCACTTGTTTTTTCAGGTGATAGTACCTATATTTAGTTTTCAGTGGCCAACAGGCCCTGTATGATCCTGCAGAGGGGTGAGCACCAACTAACGTTTTAGGCCACCTTGCACTCAGCCTTTTCTGGGTTAGGGTCTGTATTTCAATAATTTCATTTCCTTTTAATTCTCTGAATGCACAGAATGGCAAGGGTTCTGAATTGGATGCTGTTGACTGTTCCTTGCCCCCCTGCCCTCTCCTGATAGGGTGAGGGGAGAAAGCAGTTTGAGAATGACTCTGAGAAGGAAGTTTAATTATATACTCAAGTAGGGAGGCAAATATTTATCAGGGGTGAAATCAAATTGGTGATGTGTGGATGACAGTGAATGGAAGTGAAAACAGTATGAGCATCAGAGAAGACAAGTGTAGGCCTTGTAAGTTATGGTGGTTGAAGTTAAATCTCATGAATTCTCAGAGAGAAACAGAGAATTCATCAAACGTGAGTTACCAGTGTCCTAACCTCGCAGCGTGTGAAGCTGTGCAGGGTGTCTGCTGCAGATGCTGCCCAGCACTCCAGCAGCTGGAGAACTGTTGTCGTTCGCTCTGTGTGCCTCAGCCACGAACAACCAAGCTGCCCCAGAAAAAGCAGGTTTGGCCGGTGAACATTGAACACCAACAGACAAGCAGCGCTGAGGCTGTTCCTCCTTTCATGAAGGGCCACAAAGCCCTGGCAAGTGCAAAGCAGCCTGTACCAGTACCCTCACCCAGCTTGCAGCTCCCGCTTGGCTCAGAGATCCAATCCTGTATCTCTGTTACACCTGCAGGGTGTTAGTTGTCTCGGTAAGGCAAAGCTAAAGGTGGGGTCCTCCTTTCTGGCTCGCTCACATGAGAAAACTCTAGGACTTTGAGAAGAGACACATTTCCCCTCAGAGCTCTGCGTCTCACTCTTGTCAGATAATCCAGACAATAATGGAAACGAGCAGTTATGGTTTATGTAAATAAAACCAAAAAGTTTGCAATAATTTATGGTATTTATTTAAATTAAATGCAAATTACTTTGTGAAACTTTGGGGGGGAGGCAGCACAACTGAAACAGCACAATTGTTTCCAAGAACATTCATTTCAAATCCACATACAATATTTCATTCATGCTTAATTATTTCCCCAGTGCTAGTCTAAGCATTGCTAGCTCCCTTTGTCTTTCTGCTTTTGCATGCAGTGTGATTAGCAAAACTGCTTGTGCTCTACCAACTCCGGCACATATGGGGTTTGGCCTCATTGTTCAAGGGGTGGAGCAACAAGCAATATGAACACTCATGCTGCCAAATTTGGCACACGTGAGCCCTCCAAAGTATACAGATATCACCCGTTTCATTTAAATCCCTGTCCATATTTTGCATTGCTACCATCATGGCAACTCCATTGTCTGGGTGTATTATTCGAAGCAGCTTTTCTCCCATTGTTTGTGCACTGTAATCCTTGAGGTTTCTGTCCTCGTCGTGAGCAGCTTACTTGAAAGAAATCACTTAGCTCTCACAGATCACTCTCTGAACCTGCTGGCAAAGAACAGGCCATGACTAAAGCATGAGACCTGTGATCTTTCCGAAGCAAATCTCCTCAGTAGAGTTCAGAATTTGTTGCTTTCATGGGGCTCTGTTCTCCTGGTTTGGACTCAGTGTTATCTTTTGTCCCCGTTGTTATCTTTTCTACGAGGTATGATGGGAATGTAGGCTGAAAAACAATAATAATGCTGGCTGTGGATGCGTACCCTAACGTCATTTTGCACACATTTCAAATACTGGCCAAGGGAGACATCTACTGTTTGACAGAAATTAAGGACAGTTGTTTATTCTAATTGCAGCAAAATCTCAGTCTTTTATTCTTCTCTGGTATAGAGATTGGCACATCCTGCTGTGAGTCTTTTCAACAGACTTTTGAGAACTTAATGCTTGTCTGTTTAGGGCAGAATGAAAGATCTCCTGCAACTTCCATAGAGAAGGGGCTGCCCAGTTCTTTCCCCTTCTGTCCCTCTGCCTGGACAACGCCCTCTACTCCAGTGGCACTTGCCTCTCGTGATGGTGTATGTGCACGCTGTTGTAGGTAATGCCATTTGGCATTAGGTGTTCTTTATAAATTATGCCCATTACTGGTTTTTAATGTGTATCATTTTACTCCTGAGACAGTCAGTTATGACATTTTTAAGGCAGTGGTTCCCCATCTGAAGTCTGCAGAAAGCCAGCAAAGAGCCTCTTCATAGTTTACAAAGTTTCCAGTTCTTATCGTTTCCAAAGCCTAGACCATATTATAGGACAACTCTAAATAGGGTATAAATAAATATGGTTGTATAAATATAAATATGGTTGTAGCCACATAGGCATTATGGCATCCCAGATGGTGACCCCCTTGTGATTGCAGGTGGAGCAGAGGGGTTACCCAGGAGGCAGTATTAAAATGCAACAGGCTAAACGGTCTAAGTCTGAAAATCCCATTGATACACACGAATATTTGCAGTGATTTCTGGAAGCTTTGAATCTGGTCCATCATTGTGGAGAGTGATTCAGATTCACGTTTCCATCTTCTTGCCTCCAACCTATCATGTGAGAAATGAAAACTGGGCAGTGTATGTATACAAGCTGGCCTCTTCCCTTCCACCCTACTACCTAGCTGACTGCGAGCTGCCCTCTTGCCTGCCGTGTTATCAGCCTGGAGAGAGCTGTTCTGTGTTCCCAGAAGAAGAAATCCAGTCTAACAGCTTTGTAAAATTTGGGCTGTCACCGAACAGTATCAAGCATGGAAATCTATCACTGATGTTATTCCAAACACCTTCAAATGTCATCCTTCCACCCTTGACACTAGAATGCTCTGTTCCTTAACTGAATTTACAATATGCACTTCAGATCTGATTTTGAACCTTGCCTACTTTGTGTATGCCCTTTAATTAGAGGTTTGAAGAAACTGCAGATGCACTTTTCTTAGATACCATCTGCAAAAAAAGTGGTGAGTGGAGGAAGTGGTTGGAGGAGGTTGTCTCGGGTTTTAGCTCCTCTCTGGAAACCGTGCAGGTGTTTTGTGTGGCTGTGTTTTAACGAGGATTTTATTTCTGCTTCAGCATTCATACGTGCTATGACATGTAAACACATAAGCTAATTTTAGGACACTGCCTTTTACATTCAGATTTGCTGTAGCTTTTTCTGAAAAGGTCACAAAATGGCTACTGCGTACCAGTAAACACAATTAAAGAATTAGGAAGCTGAAAACGTAAAAAACCAGCATAAATTACTACTATAATAAGAGTCTAAAAGAGCAGAAGGTAGGTATACCCTTTGCTGTTAAGGACATGCCTTAAATGTCTTTAACAGCCTGCTTGGATAGTGCTAGCTAGCAGCCTGTGCTTTATTCCAAAGCCCTGGCTTATATTTTTGGATCATCTGTCAAGACTGAGATGATATAAGGCAATTAATAGTATTTTGTGACCTTCTGCACCAGTAGTCCATCTTTTTGGCACTGAAGCAGATTTTGCCCAACTTGGCATTTTATCACCCGAGAGGGAGACCACAGCAGCACCTTTCACAGCAGCAGTGGAATGATTTAATTCACGCACACTGTTCTTCAAATTTGCCGTTTCCTACAAGCTGATGAGGCAAACCTCCTCTTTCCTTAACGTCACATAAGGTACATTGAAAGGCTGTGAAGAGACAGATGTTCTATATCTTCGCTTCATATGCAAAAACCTGTTATATCCTTTATTTGCATTCAATTAGAAGTCAGACCCTGATGAATATCTAATGTAGGAAGTGGGGGGAAAAAAATTGCCATCAAGCATATGCTTTGCTTGTAGTGGATCCCTGTAACCTGCTATTGTGTCATGCTGTAGCGATTAGGTCATTTTTAATGTATTATTTACACCTGCATGCACAGGGGTGAAGAGTCTAATAGGTGAAAATTGGAGTTCCTGGGTTTAGAAATGTTACCTTTTCTCACTGCTCAGAGTTTAAACAGCCGTTCTGCACTTGCAAAATTTCCCTTACTAAGTGGCTCTGTTTAAGGACTTAAATGCTACAGCATCACTTTTATATTCGTTTTCTCTTTCAGTAGAGGTTGTGCCTTCTTTGATCGTGTGAAGCTCACCATTTTCTTGGTAATCCAGAGTGTACTATCAGGAAGTCAGAAGTTATAAAACTGTATTGCTATCAAGAAGGGAAGGTTCAAATTATAAATATAATATGAAGCGGAAGTGGCAGACTCTGTCAGAGCAGATGCTGTTATCCTGTGACCCTGTAAGAGCACGCATACCAGGGTTTATAGTATCCAGGGACAGATGTAAGTTGGCTGGTGCCCTAGACGTTAGGCAGAGATAAGCCAAGCAGCTTGTCTTCACGGCAGCATGGGGTTGCCCAAACTTCTGGGAGAACTGATGGAAACCTCTTACCCTCCTCAATTTGTGTGATTACAAACCTGCTTTGTTACATCTTCCATCCCTTTTCTTCTCTGTGGCCTGCTCCCGTCCCGTGTTCTGGTGAACACATGACATTTCTTCCTTTTTCCTCTTTCTTCCTTGCTTTGATGTAACATCGTGAATTAAACCATATCCAAATCAACACACTGGCACGAAAGGGGAATCTCAAGAGTATTCTGAGGTGCTTTGCAAGCTTAGGCAAATGGGTCTATATCATTTGCACATGCCTCAAGTTTTGAATGTTAGTTTTCCTGCCACTGTAACTGCAAGAAATGTAACGATTTTAAGAAAAAGTACAACTCGATGAAACTAAGTCTGTCACATACAGTTGCCTAATCCTTGTGTTTTCTCCAGGAATCTCTGGCACAGAAGAAAATTTAGAGAAATGGCTTTTTTCTGTCCAATGAGAGTAAATGCCTCATCTTAAAAAAAAAATTTATCATGGTTTCCTGTGAAGGTAATAGGTATTTCTGATAATTGCATCAGGTATTTCCGGACAGCTCCTCCAGGCTGAGCCTGCTCCTGAGGGGCATTTTCTCGAGACCCTGTAAGGAGCAGGCTGAAAGCCAGCATGAATCATTCTGTTGGTAGCAACAGCCCATCTCCAGCTGAAATCGTCCTTGGCGCCCCTTGGCCTGTCTCCTAGTATGTCAAAAGCTGTGAAAATATGTGGTGAACCCAACACACTGAGGACATGCTGGACTGGCTTGTGGGTTTTTTGGGTTGGCTTGTGGTTATTTTGGGTT
This sequence comes from Eurypyga helias, assembly GCF_000690775.1. NCBI lineage: Eukaryota > Metazoa > Chordata > Aves > Eurypygiformes > Eurypygidae > Eurypyga > Eurypyga helias. Next base: position 1,859 of record NW_010267192.1, on the reverse strand, counting down.
CTGCTGTATATTAGGGAAGGACTTGAAAGAAATCTGCCAAGTGGCTCGTCAAATCAGAATGCTGTAGTTGATATCTGATGCTTGCTTTCGACAGATAACTTGAGGATTTGGGGGAGTGAAAGGGAATGTTTTCTTCCTCTTGATTTTTGAAAGTATAGAGTTCTCAGTAACCTGAAGAGGGGAATATGCTGACAAAGGAAATGAAATAGTGTATCAGTGCTGATAAAGGGGAACAAAGAGAACTACGATACAGGAATAGCAGTGACATCTAGTACTCCTAAGAGCCCAGCAGTGGATACAGTGGAATTATTTGCAGTATCCCGATTTGTAGCAGGACCACCTTGAACTGCTTTCGCTCCACCAGCCCCTAGAATTTAAAAAGCACGTGAACATTCATCTCTGGTACTAATTACTTGTTCAGTGGATGTTGAAATGCAGAAACACAGGCTGGAAATGACAGTGGCAAATCAGCCAGCATACCCAGTCCTGTACAAGCGGATACGGCCTGCGGAGCTGGCTCTTCCCGCATTTGGGATGACTGTTCCCGAGCGGCCAGCGCGGTGGCGGGTGCGGGCAGGCACGAGATGGAGCCTGCCGAGCAGCAAACGGCCTCGCCGCTTCAGTGAGACCAAAAAATAGCACTTCTGCCCTGGTTTTCAGCCCAAACTCACAGAACGTTGGGTGGAACGTGTGGTGTGCTGGTTCATGTGTACGGGTTAACGCTCACCAAGGAGAGGTAACATGCCATCAGCTGCTGGCTGGGAGCTACGTACCGAATCAAACCCTAATCCAGCTGACTGCGATAACCAGATTCCTGTTGACTTCAACAGTGGAATTGCTCTGAGAGCATAGTATGATTTACAGCAGCGTGTACATCCTTAAAGGATACACTCTGCACTGCTCGCTCCCACATTTTCATTTCAGTAACTTCTATCGTAGGAAAAAAAATAGACCTAATAAATACTTGCTGATGCAGCCCTAATAACCTGTGTTTATTTCTAGCTGGAGTAGTGAAGTAACGGTTCAGTTTGGGATGCAGTGATAAAAATTCCCTGTTCCGATGACTGGCGGACTGCATTGCTTTTAATTTTGGTCTTTGGAAAGCTGCTTACAGCTGGGATTTGGAGTGTTACTTTTTAAAATGTACATGGCGTTTTGGTTCTTTGCACATTTTAGGAACAACGTTCGCTTTTTACATCCAAATCATAAAAAGCAAGAGCACCGGTAGACCTGTAACATTTGGATTTGTTACACAGAGGGTTATTTTATGTGATCATATAAAGCACGGGGAGGTTAAGAAGTCCCCGGTGCAGACACAGGAAAGGGACAAAAATTGAGTTATATTCCTCCTTCTCTTCCCCATCCTTTTTTGCCTTCTCAACAAGGAAAGGAGCAGAGAAGGGTTTCTCTCAAATCAGAAATGAAGGCGTAACAATGGTGTAGTGGACACAAACAAAACCCTGGGTTAACACTCCGTCCTGGGGAACATGAGGCAGGAACTTTGCAGAGCCGGTGCTGGTGTGAAGGGACGGGGTGGTACTTCAGGAGCCGTCGGTGACCCAGCTGGTTAACGCAGCCTCAGCGCACGGCTTGTCCGGCTACGTACGGGGTGTATCAGGCTGGCCCGCGGCACTTTCCGGAGCCGATGGCTGGTATCAACCTGGATGACAAGGATGCGAAAACACTCTCGGGCGATATTCTCAGGTTAGGGCCAGGGATGTCCTACCAGCATTCGCTGGCAGGCGGGCCCTGTCTTCCTCCTGCCAGGCGCGGCTCAGCGGGAGCGGGAGGTGCTCTCCCAGCACAACGTACCTGAGGTACGGTGACTTGGTGCAACGGTGACTTGGTGTAACGGTGAC
>NW_010267191.1:4615-7453 GCF_000690775.1 Eurypyga helias | reverse complement strand
CGGCTCCTCCACACACCCCGCCCAGGGCCGCGGGGGAAGCCGCCCGTCCGTGCGCAGCCCCCAGCCCAAACGGGCTGCCATCACCCCAGCCCCGTCCCTCCGCGGGAAATTGAGCGACATTCTTATCATTATTTTTTTTAACAGAACTGTTAAGGAGATGTATGTAGTCTAAACCACATCACGAATTTACAAGCGCTTTTACTTTGAGGGGATCAAATCATAGAATCATAGAATCATAGAATCATAGAATGGTTTGGGTTGGAAGGGACCTTAAAGACCATCCAGTTTCCACCCCCCTGCCACCTTCCACTAGACCAGGTTGCTCAAAGCCACATCCAGCCTGGCCTTGAAGACATCCAGGGATGGGGCATCCACAGCTTCTCTGGGCAAATTCCAACTCAATTCCAGCTACACGCTGGCTACATATTCTTAACAGTCCTCAGTTTTAATTTGGATAGCCATATAAAATAGTACATACCCATTTTTCATAAGAAAATTCAATGTGCCTCTTCATAAAGGACATAAACCCATGTGTGGATGATAGTTATTACTAGCAGGAGGGAGGGGGAAGTTGGCTGTGTGTTAGGGAATGGTAGCATTTTCAAGAACACCAGCGTAAGAGGGGTTGAACCAGAAACCTCTAGGGTTAAAAGCCCAAACTTTTTTAGCTTGAATTAAGACTCTCTGTTGATCCTTACTCATCAACAGATGATATACTTTGAGATGGAATTTGTCTAGAAGACCTGAATGCCGCAAACCCTCTGTCAGGTTCCATTTATGTAATATATTGACAAAGAGCTGAAAAAGGCACATTCATTGCCAAAAGCATTAATTGCTACAGTCTGAGATTAAAAATTCAAACACTGAACAGGGATGGTCGTGGTAACTTGCAGTGTTCAGACCAGACGAAGAGGCTACATAGCACATACTGTTACAACTGAATTATATGACTGTAACTCTGAAAAATGTCCAGGTTCTACTGGAAATGCAGAAAAAAAAGGAACAGTGCTTGTACAGGACTTGTATATATAAATAACAGTTACATTTTCCTCTGGCAATATATTATTTATGTGTGATTATTATAAAAGAGCAGGGATAAAATCTAAAAGAGCTTTCATCGCTGCCCGCTCTCCTACATAAATAACTTGTTACTGTGTCATTGTGAAGAAAAAGCTCCAAATACAAAGACACACATTCAGGGCTACAGAAATTCCATACAATTCTGTGATTGCTAATTGTTTGAAATACAATGCAAACTGGGAAACCATGTAGCCATGCAGATCAAATCACAAAGAGTGGTCTTGACCTCTCCTAAAAAATAATACACATTGCAACTACTGAAAACTAATTCAAAAAATAAAAGTAAAATTTAAGAAAGTGCCAAAGCTGTTGACAGAGCCTCTTTCCATTTGACAGGCATATTCTGAGAGAATGCTTCTGGATTACAATCACAGTTTGGGTTTCTAAAAGCTTCTTCTGACACCCTGCATAAATTAGCCTGACCTGAAAACAAAACGCAGCAGAGTTTTGGTTTTAGGTGCCTAGCACGCCACAAGCCTGACCTGCATTTGAGCCCGGGTGGAACAACTGCTATGGAACTGTGAAACAAGACTGCTCAGAGCAGAGCATGAGGTCATGCGGGACGAGTACCTAAGCAATAGGATCTTAGCAACAAGAATGACGGGTACTCTTTAACCTCAGTTTTCTTCCCTTTGTTTGTTCAGAAAATGCACCACTGAAAGACACTGTCTTATTTCACTGCAGCCCTATAAAAGCAGTTTTAACATCATTACCCTTCTTCTGAAACAGATCCTAATGTAGAATATTTGGTTGTCAATACTGTTCAGTTCATCTTAACTAAATAAATGTGCCCTGACGGTTTGATTCTGTATTGCTATGTCCATTGTATATGCAGATGTTACACCAGGGGCTGAAACCTCACCTCTGCATCTGGAAAAGACAAAATTGCCTGATCAAGAGAAAACAAACAGCTTTGCTCATTCACAAGGTACAGGCAATGATCAAAGGCTGGCCACTAACATTTCACACGGACTAAGTGTCAGTGGTGCTGTTCTTAAACTTCCTTTATTACCGCTTCATAACCGGATAAAAAATAACTCTGTGTCAATCTTGTCTAACACTAATAGAAAACAAGCACAGTATTTTCAGTTTTCCAGAGTACTATCAACAGATCATTCTGATGACGGTAATACTGTTCAATAAACATTTTTTGCAAGCTTATGGAAAACGCCGTGCTGAATCATTTCCCAAGCACGCTCCAACTCTGTGGTCAGCAGACATAAGGTAATAATATATAATAGCATTTAAAAGCAAAAGTAAGTTAATATTTTTGTCCTGAAATCATGAATATCACATAGAACTTTTTAGGTAGCTATTGGATGGATACTCCGCAGCCAAGCAGAAATAATTGTACAGGTTTTCTAGTTCATGCTATCTCAAGACTACATTCAGGGCAAACTAAACTGCTTGTTGAATCATATCTTAGAAATAGTTTGACAGACAGTTTTAAAGAAGAGCAGAGAAAATGGAGTAAGTTTATCTGAAGCCTCAAAACTCAAAAAGAGAACATTAATACCAGCATTCAGCTATAGAGGAAGGCATTGTAGATCTGATAAGAAAAGGAATTATACGCTCTAAACTTGGAATACCAGGGAGGATATATACTGCTGCATTCCAAACCACTTCTGTGGTTTCAAGGCCTGCCCTTTTGCCACCAATCTTAATGGAAGTGGACTCATGCCAAAATTGTGGCTATGGCCTCCAGAAAATAAAATGGGAAGAAGCAAGTGTTAATAAATCAGAAGCACTAGCAGGTCA
>NW_010267191.1:0-4584 GCF_000690775.1 Eurypyga helias | reverse complement strand
CTGCTAAGTGATTACATAAATGACATAAAGATAGTTCTTACCTAATCAACCAAATGTACTCAATGAAGCTGTAGCACAAGAGGGTAAGAACTGGAGGCCTTACATTATGTACAACACTTTGCTCACTCTCACTGATAACCTTTTTTGTCAGAGTTCTTTGCTTATGGACATCTCTCTCCATTATTAGCAGGCAGGCGACTTACTGTGCTAGCATGATTAATACTTATGTTGCATTTTCTGCTTAAATTAAGTCTATATCATATGCTGCTAAAAATATCTATGTTTATCCTGTTGATAAAGCAGGTATTTTGTATTCCCTTAATACCTTGTAAAAAATTACCAAATCTTTCTACTGAAACTTGAAATTACAAGCTGACACAGGTCCCTTGTTCAGATGAAGACATCCACTACAAAACAATCTAAACCACACGGCTGAAGTTCAGCAGAGTTGTAAGTTGAAAAGGCAGGCCTGTAACCAAAGTGTCAGGTGATACTATTTTTCGTGACTTCAAATAGAAAACTTCCAATCCTTTCTTTACACACTGCAGTATCTATTTTGTCTGTATGCACCACTTATATGACTGTATTTGAAGCAACAACCATTTTTTGAAATGATCGGTTTATGCACCATCAGGCTGCTCTGGCAGGCTGCAGGTTTTGGAGAGGACAGGTTTATTATTTTTCTAATATGAACTCCACAGTTTTGACAGCTCTGCTAAAAGCTCTGATTTCTTTACTGGCATTTTAATTCCTCATTACCCTAGTGAGTTTAATACTCTGATCTCTGGACATGAGTCAGGATTGTATCCAAGGCTAGTATGTTTCCAAGAGAGGGAGAAGAGACAAAGGCTGGGCTTCTCAGTCTGAGAGAGACAAACTGCGTTCTACAACGCTGCCATATCCCCAATCTGCAACACAGTGAAATACTATAGTTTCAAGGGAGCTTTTAATTCAGATTTACAGTGGGGTTGGTCTCACAGATCTGCCACCTACATTTTAATAACACTTTTTCTTTAAACCCACAGTGTTCCATCAATCTTTACTATCTTCCAAGGAAAGGCTGCATTGAGTTTCAGTTCACTGCACTGCAAGTATTAACCACTGTCAATGAACAGTGCTTCACATTAATTTTGCATATGAAATGAACACTTTACAATACTATAGAGTTGGCCTAAATACGTAAAAGCCTCTGTATATCCTAAAAGAAAGGAACTAATAAGAATAATACAGTAATTCAGGTTACAAGGTAACTCACAGAATACTTAGGGAATTAGTAAACCACCCATCATACTACCTCAAGAAAATAATGATGGACAAACTCAGAGAGGCTGGAAAACTGAGCCCTGCAGTGAAATGCAGTGATCCTGGAGGCGCCACATATTCCCATAAAGAAAACAAGCAGTGGATGAAATCTGGAGAAACAAAGAATTTACATACCAGGGGTGGTGTCCCGGGTTGAACAATCAAGGCAAAGAAACATTGGACCCTCCATACTGAGCTGCCTAAGGCAACAGGCAGCAGCACACACTGTGTTAATACACCAGGTATGGATCTAGCTAAGAGCATCTGTTAGATTTTTGCTTGAATATAAATTTCCAGGCATATGGAATGAGCCATATAGATGTGGCTCTTAGTTCCATACCTCTAGTCTTTACCTGAGATAAAAAGAAAGTGGGCTGGTGTTTTATTGTTAGACTTCCCCTTCTCTGTTAAAATTCATTGGGTACACTGAGAATAAATTATAGGTGCTTGTGATTGGTATCCCAAACTACTTTAACCTTTTTCTTTGGAAGAACAATGTTGTACTCTTTTTTATCTTAAAGTGCTGTTCCAGAAAACATTTTATTGCCATACAAATTCAAAACCTGACAATAATTTCATATCCAAAAGGATCTAAGCTGAAATCTTAGAAAGTAAGGTTGAATGGATTTGCTATCTCAAGAAGCAAAAACCTTATAAAGAAGAATTACCAGTGGGCTGAAACAGTACCATAGTTTCTTCTTCCTTATAACTGTTGTATCTTTTTTCAATCCCATTGTAGCTCCTGCGTTTCTAACTAAATCACCAACAATAAAAATGTGCAGAATTCCTCTATTACAGAACTCCAGCCCATTTTTTAGTTTTACAAAATTTAATGTGTTAGAATGCAACTGCTTCAACTACTAGCACTTAGCTGGCCAGCTGTTTAGAACCCTTTTTTTTTTAATAATAAAGGTCCTTTTTAATGCTTTGTGCTGAGAACTTTATGACAGATTTAAAAGTAGCTTTGCACCTACAGGAAATGTGTCCTGCAACACCTTATTACCAGTACCTTTATTACACACTTCATTACACACACATATCCACAACTTACAGAAATGCTGTTTGTGTTCCTAACAAGAAGACAGTTGCAGAATGGTACTAGGCACTGCACTGTAAATATTCTGTACAGCTTTATTCTGGTTTCTTAAGGAAGCAAGGCCTACAACTGCACTCCACTGATCTGCAGCCATCTCATCATTTGCCTCACATCATTCTCTCCTTCCCCCTTTCCCTTGTCTATGGTCTTAAAATATCAAGTAGCCACAAAAGTAACAGGAGACAGGCAAAGCCAAGCTTGTGCCCTTCCTCCAAGGTAAAGAAAATGCTAGGCTTTTTTCAAGCCCAGGAGGAAATAGCCAAACGCCAGCCTGCACGTATGTTGCTCCAGGTAAGCTGCAGCAAGCGCCACTGCATAGCCAAGCTGGCAGGGGTATGAAAGGGGCAACGAGGAACTTCAGAACAGGGCGATGTCCCACTACTCTGGAAGAAAACATTGTGTTGGGTTTTTTTACCTGAAAAATATCTTTTGGTAAATAGGCATAACAATAGATGTTGGGTCACATAAAAGAACCTGAAGCAGAGATTTTGTTCTTATTTAATGCCCATACTGAAAGCCGTCTTAGAGACTCCACATGGTTCCAGCTACTCTGTTTATAACCCCCTGTGAAACAGTGGCTAGTACAGGGTATGTAGGAAAGAATATGAACAGAAAACATTATAGTATTTCCTTTGAATACCCATTTAATTTCCAATAATTCGTGAATCATGGTCGTCTTGACTCAGAGCTGGTACCCGTGCATCTAACAGCTGTGAGGGGTATTTCTTATTCTTAATTTCATGGTTTTATTTCATTGTTCTCATCCTACGGTAAGGTCAGCCTTGGTTTATACCCTGTGACTCTTTACCACGCTTCAGTCTTTCTATTATTATAACTTCTCAGGAGAAGCTAACAGCAAAGTAATTTCTTCCTTTCCCTGCTGTTATTTCCTTGACTAACAAGCTCTATTCCTTCATCTTTCACTTACCTTCCTTGCTGTCTTTGATTCCCCTGTAATACCCTCATCTCTCTCTGGACAGGACCTTGCTGAGTTTTTCAAGGAAAAATACACAATGTGTGCTGTTCACCTCCTCTACCTTCATTCTCTAATATGGGTATCCCTCTCCTACATCCCTCCTTTCAGTGTTCCAGCCTGTTCTTTCAGTGTTCCACCTCAGCTGTCTAAAAATCATGAATTAGACTCAAAAGTCATAAATTTTACTGAAATCATTACTTTTAGGCAAGCTTATCCAGATACTACATCCTGAAATTTTACGCATTATTCTACAATATTTAAGCAATATTCTACAATTAGGCACTAATTCTACAATTAATTGAAAGTGAAAAGGAAGACTTAAAGAAAGCTGAAAGTCTAAACTCACCCATCATGGTTAACAGGAATGTGCCCCTTTTTCTTGCTTCAAGCATTTCTCACTTATTTTCATGAGGCTTGTGTTTTTTTGAATTTTAAGTATCTGTCCTTCCTGTCTTTGCTCTCTTGGAATGAAAATAACGAGAGTTGAAGTAGTATCTCTGTCACCCTTTTGTTTATGTCCTTCAAACTGTAAACACTCCAGGGCAATGTAATCCTTCTTACTGTGCTGTAGGACAGAGAACACTGGGCTCCTAATCCCAGGTGAACGCTTGTATTAAAAGGATTATTTTCTTTAACTGAATCCCAATGAATATAAATATTCTCTGAGTTATTCCTCTCCTTTATACAATGAAATGTGGGAGTTGCAATTTTTAATTGAAGATAGAACTTCAATTTGGCAGCAGTGCTGGGACAAAGTTTCTCAACAGTGGTTCCTTGTGTTCTGATGCTTCCCAAAACCTCACATTCCCATAACGTTTCTACAAGATGCTGTTTGGGGTGGCAATATCTGTAGCTTTAGCTGAGAAAAAGATGGAGAGAGATGTGTCACGTCGCCTTTTACATCTACAAGGTCTGCAGGGCTGACCAGACACATGCCTTTCGTATTAAGTGGGAGATCCAAACTCCTGCCAGGGGGTTGCCTCAGGGCCCAGTCACCCACCCCCCTGAGGACCTGACCCTGCTGGCCAACGCCGCCCTCACGCACGCTGTGAGACCACACCGAGCAGGCAACGGGGAGCAGCGGAGGCTTCTCTCCCCTGGGTCACTCACACCGGGCAGAGCCGGGCAGCTCTCCTCGTCTGACCGAGAGGCGCAAGGTGGCACAGAGGATGGCGGAGAGGGTCTGCGCGGCCTCCCCTCAGCGGCCACC
>NW_010267190.1:0-746 GCF_000690775.1 Eurypyga helias | reverse complement strand
TATTCCCCCCGTAGAGAATTTATTTCTACTCCCCCCCACCTTCTCCCGCTGGCCCCTTTCCAACTGTTGTTCCAGGACCGAAAAAAATAACAATTAAGTAGGAGTCATGTCTTGTGACTTGCACAATCTCTTCTAACGCCTGAGTTCAATTTTACACAACATTTAATACAAATATTAAAAATCAATATATCAAGGGGGTTGTTAATGAAATGTTACAGTGAGTGTGTGTCACCAGATAGAATTTCGGTGGGAAACGTGTCTGATTTAGCAAAAGCTGAATGCGGTTGTATTCTTTATCCTCCTGCTAAAAACAAAAGATAAAGGTGTTCATTAAATCATATCAAATCGAATTAAACTCTATTGGCGGGTCCCTCCAGCAGAACAGTCTGAAAAGCAGGGGATGGAAAATGAATCTCAATGCATCTCTTGACAACGGAACAGGAATCGGAACGCATTAAAAATAAATCAGAGCGCCGCTGTAGGTCACAACGCAAGGATTAGACTGTGCTGGAATAATGGGACGGGAGACAGAAAGGCAGAGACTCCCCTGCAGGTACACCCCGGCGCTAGAAGGGGAAGCCGGATTTTTTAAGAGATAGGTCACACCAGGTCTGTGAGAGACAGCCTTTGCCCCTTCGCTTCTCCATCGCTCCTTCTCCGGCTCTCGGTACTGCAGCGCGCCCCAGCCCCTCGGCGTGCTGCCAACTCAGCATTTTGCAGGCTGGTGGCTTTGCCTGCCCCCTCCC
>NW_010267189.1:0-1751 GCF_000690775.1 Eurypyga helias | reverse complement strand
CCAAACCATTCCCTGATTCTATGATAAGATAAAATCCAATTGCAAACAGGGTCCCACTAAACTTCTTGAGCACCTGCTGGCATTTTTAAACTCATTTCCTTCAGCAGACCCCTCCTCCATCACCCTCTGGGCACGTCCCATTTGTGACTACATGCCGCTGTGTATCACAGTGACACACTTAACCTGGGGACGGCGAGACGACAGGGAACTGATCTCTAACTCTTTAGCCCAAAAGTGTCTTCTGCCCCAAAACCTAACCTTACTCTCAGAGTAGAGGGATGTGCCTGTCTCACCCCCCTGCAGCGAGGCATTCGTAGCAGTCAGAGGATGAGTCAGTCTGGGTTTGTTTTCCTTTCCTCACCCCAGTGTTTTCCAAATTAGAAGTTTCTACTGTGTGACATACAGCAAACTTATTTTCTCTTGTGCTAAAAAGACACAGAAGTGACAGTCAAAGCAAATACTGTACTCGCAACCAGACTGACCCAAAAACCAGGAGCTCCACAGACTGCTTCAGGTGCCAAGCGAGACCAGCAGGTTTTCAAAACATACAGGATTGGGGCCCATATCCATAAGTAACAGCACTGGCATTTAGTTTCTTTGGTAACACTAAAGAATTTCTTTAATAACACCCTATTCAGGCAAAGGCTGAAACTTCCAGTATGTAAAACAATACGCCTGGACACGAGCCATCTGTACCACCCCCCCCTTATCGGAGGGGAAAATCTACCATCTGATGCAGACATGCATTTCACACCCCGAGGTGTTTCGTGCCGAACATCCTGTTTTGCTGTTCTAGCAAAGGCAGCACCATCAGTAACTCGCTCTGCTCGCAGCCAGGGCGAGGGGACAGCACACCCACACTGCCTGTCCTGGATGACTTCCACAGGTAGCTCTTCCTCAGAAAGCTTTGTGCAGCCTTCAGCAATCGGAGAGGCCGCTGGCACCACGGCAGCTCCTGTCACGTAAGAACAAGGACTACGGGCAGGTTCACCCTACGCCGTTTTCCCTTCAAGGCTGTTCAACAACCGCACCTGAATCTGCATGCCAGAGCCAAGCTTTTCTGTTTCAAGGATTCTGGATAAGCACAGAGAGCTGGAAGTAAAAGTTAGTTCCACAGGTTTTGGTCTTCCCATCACTTCCTCTCTGACAGTGTGGGCTAAATTTACACTCACCACCCAAGGTGGAAGTACAGAAAACTCGCAAGAGAGCACAAGTGCTGTGCTCAGGCCTAACTCGGCGAAGTGCAGAATTTCCTCCCTGCAGCGAGAACGGCGCTTGAACGCAGAGCAAGAACGGTGCTGGTCCCACACGAGATGGTTCTGCTCTATGGCAAGTGGCAGCAGCTTCAAGGAATAAAAGCTGAAATCGGAAGATGAGCCCAGATCAGCATGAATGGTCTCTCGTGTCAGAGAAGTCACGGTACATACACTGACCGTGGGCTAGCAGCTGTAGCAGTCAGGTGTGCGCACGCCGAAACCAGGACGGGAAGTCTCGGCGGTGCCGTGACTGCAGCAGCATCCGACCCCGTGCAGTCGGCGTTTGCTGTTTAACCTCCCGGAGACGGAGAGTAAACCACACCTGCTCCCGTTTCAGCCGCTTCTGTCGGAACGCCTGTGCTCAACTCACTCCGCCAAGTACTCCGGCCAGAGGCTGCTGAAAATTCCCGAGACACTACTAGTGCGAGGATGATCTGGTGTAACGGACAGAGAAGGGTGTGCGTATACACCCACCTGTTGTGGTTTAACTCCGGC
>NW_010267188.1:0-3113 GCF_000690775.1 Eurypyga helias | reverse complement strand
GGGGGGGGGGAAGGCTTGCTGTGTGCATCTGTACGCCCCTTGGGGGGGCAGAGCCGGATGGCAAAGCCCTCGGCAGCTCTGTCGAGCGGGGTCCCGCCCCGCTCCGTGCGCGCTCACACTTGCCCCTGCTCTGGCGCACGGCTGATCTGTGGACCAGCATCGCTCCCTCAGAAGAACCATGGCACTGTAACCCGCTTGTTTTAGCAGTGGGATGGGGACACTCGCCGTCCCATCGCTGAGCTTGCTGAGTGTAGAATGGTCTGAAGGGGGTGGGTGCAATGGGATGACTGGCAGCCCAGCACCCACTCAGCAGCTTGATCTTCCTCACCCAGGACAGGTTGAGAGAGCAGGAAGAGCAAAAATGGGGAAAATGATGGGTTGAACTAAACGCAGTTTACTAAGTGAAGAGGGAAAAACCAACCCACAGGTGCTGCAAAAGCAATCACTCACTACCTCCCACAAGGCTGGTTGCCAAGTAACAGCCACCTTGGAACTCAAAACTCTCTCCCCTCTCCCCACTTTCTTCTTCCTCTACTTCAGCTTTTATCACTGAGTATAAGAATGCATATCATGGAATATGCCTTTGGGCAGCTCAGGTCAGCTGTCTTGGTTATGTCACCTTCCAGCATCTTGTCTACCCTCAGCCTGCTCACTGGGGAAGAGCAAAAGCCTTGAGACGGTTTAGCAGTAGTCAGAACATGGGTGTGTTATCAACACAGCTTTGGCCACAAATGTGAAGCGTTCCACCCTACAGACTGCTAAGAAGAAATTAACTCCATCCCAGCCTGACCCAGCACAGCTAGAGAAAACACTGATAGGAGAGCAGGAGGCAATGCTGCATGCTCTTGTGAGCCATGAGATCAGCACGGACAGTCTCTCTGAGACTGCAGCCCGGTACTCCGGAGTACTTCATACTCCAGAGCAAGAATGTATTTTGAAGTGACAAGGGGTAGGAGATTTTCTTTGAGAAGGGATAAACATACTGAAACAGGATAAGGCAGTGGATGGAATGAGTTCCAGTTTTCAAAATTTTCAAGTTGCAAGTTCTCTACTGAAAATTAAATAGCACTTAATTTATGCAGCCACATCGTAGATACGTTTTCTGGTGAAGTTGTGCGGTTTGTATGGGAAGATCGGGTGTTCAGTTTCAAACTCTCCTTAGTCATTAATTGTGTGCAGTGTCATATCCCATGAGTTTGTTTGATCCTTATATAGCAACTCTATTGGGAATAAGTAGGCAACTGTTTCTGGTTATAATAATTACGCTTCAGTTTTATTTTTGGAACTTGATAGAAAACAGGAATTTAGGAATATTTGGTTTTGTGGTGGTTTTGTTTTTTTAAAAACTTTCTGTGGTGGTCCATGGTATTATATTATGTGTTACTTTTAAATCTTACTTATCTCTTTAAAAATATTGTATGTAGACTTTATATTTCTTTTTTAATTTTTCAGAGATGGGTGTATAGAACAACAATGCATGTACCACAGGAATTAGGACAGATCATGGATTCGGAAACATTTGAAAAATCTCGTCTGTATCAGCTGGACAAAAGTACTTTCAGCTTTTGGTCAGGCCTGTATTCAGAGGTTGAGGGCACTGTAAGTACCTGAGCATTGATATGATACTTTTCATATACTTAAACTGTGACTTATTTTGATTCTTAGTTATCTTGTGCAGCTGCCCTGTTGGCATTCTGGCATCTTATGTTAAACACTGAAATCTGGGAGGCCTAGGGTTCTGTGTTTCTTGGTTTTGGCTGTATTTGCCATATGAAAAGAAGGAATTATTCAGACAGCACATAATTTCTCTATGCAGTGCTGAGTCATGCTGCACGACTACAGCATTATGTTATGTCATGTTACTGGCACAGCTGACCTATTATGGTTTCCACTGCCAAATAATTAAGCAACATTAGTATAATTTTAAATTGTTACAAATGCAGACCTTTGTGTGTGTTTGGAAGGATGCAGCTATTTTCATTTTTAGATAAAATTTAAGTGGAAGGTGGAAAGAAAAGCCTCTGAGAACAGGAAGAGTACCAGTGGCTGTTCTTAAGTGTAAGAACAATTACACTGGGCAGGTAATGTCTGCATATATGAAAAAACAGAGCCATTGGGTTGGAACAAAGTATTTACATGTGTGACATACAGTCTTAAGAGAAACCTTCTCTGACTTACTTCTGAAATGCACTGCTTATCAGTAGCACAACTGAGTCAAAAAGGAATCCTAAAATGCCTGGCATTGCAAACCAGAATTAGAATATGACCTTAAGGATTGTGAACTTAAGGAAGCAAAAAGGTCCATTATAAAGGATAATGAAAATAGCATTATAAATAGTGTAAGTCATGTATAATTATGATGCAAAACCAGTACTTAAGAATTGTGACCCCTCTTAACTTTCACATTTCTTGGTGTCTTTTGTGCAGCCTAACCTGTACATTGTTTCATTTTGTCTGAACTTGTAAAAATGTTGTTATACATGCATCAGTGTAGATGTTTCTGCTGGGTTTAGTCAGGAAAGAGTTAACTTTCTTCACTGTGGCTGGTATGAATCTAGGTTTCTGGATTTACCCTGAGAAAAGTACTGGTAAGGTGTCATTTTAGCTGGTGCTGGGGAGTGCTTGCACCAAATTCAAGGTCTTTCTCAGCTTCTGAAGCCACAGCTGTGTTCCCAGCTTTCTCACTATAAGCAGTGTGGGGGACACACAGCTCAGACAGCCAACTCAAACTGACCGAAGGAGTATTTCACTCCATAGTACATCACGCTTGGTACATAAGTGCAGAGTGGGCTCAGAGGCCATAAATCTCTAACTTTTTTTGCTCCTTTGCTAACTCTTTTGTTAGCTCAATTCCATCACCAACTCCTTTGTTAGGTACTTTGCTAACTCATTTGCTGGCTCGTTTGTTCGTGAGTTGGTGGGTCTGTTAGATTTCCCAGTCATGCTATCGCTGACAGGGTTTGCTCAGACTCTGCTGTGATCACTCTTGGGCTCCAGCTGTCGGCATCTCTGGCTCTGATTCTCACTACTTGGGACTGGCTGTGCATTGGTCAGCGTGTGGTGCACAATTGTATAATATGTTTTCTAATATTTCAATTACTTAGTAGTAGTAG
>NW_010267187.1:0-7512 GCF_000690775.1 Eurypyga helias | reverse complement strand
TGGTGCCCCGGGGGTTTCCGGGGGTTGTTCGCCCCTCCCTTTGAACCAGGAAACCGGTGTTTTATTGAAGGTATCATCTTAATTTCTGAGGAATTCTGGAGGTGAGTCACTTCTGGGTCAGCGAGAGGTTTCTTCCTTATAGATAAACAGGGAATGGCTCCATGATCTGATGGAATATGTACTTTAATGTCCATTTAGCTACTGCACATCCTTCCCTGCTTGCCCAGTGTCCGGTCCCGTGGAGAGAGGGAAGACCTGACACCGTAATATCCATAACCCGGATCCTAGACCAGACAAATGCAAAATCCCTGAGGATCCACCTTTGAAAAATAACCCACACAGTGCATAACGGATGTGTCGAAATTCACATTTCTTCTCTTTTTCAGTTTTCCTCTCCAATGGCCCCAGTAGGGCATGGAGCTGGTTGGACAGATCCATCCGCCAGCCCTCTTACTCCAACCGAAGCATCTCATGAAACACCGCTGAGCTCCCGATTTCTCCTGGACTTGGCAGAAGTTTAGCAGTTAATCTGCAGCCAGACTTCCCACCTGCAGCACAGCTGTGAGCCCACCACAGGGTGACACGCGCAGGGTCGCGGAGACTTGCAACACCTGTGCTGGCACAGGGTGAGTCCTGCTGGAGTTTTGCAGCACAGGCTTCTTTTTCTCTATTGAGGGCTTCCTGAACTGAAAGCTTTCCAACTCTTTACCTCTCCAAAACAGCAGATTCCCAACTGTGAACTTCCCTAGGCCCTTGCTGTGTGAGGCTTGTGAGTGAGTTGCTGACTGAGTGACACCTTGGGACATTTTGTGTAACCTCATCCTGCTTACTACTTTCTGTTCTGTGACACCAAGTGACAGGACTTGAGGAGCTGCTGCTAAGGGTTATGGTCTCTAATGGTCCTCTTTGTTTCTTATCCTGGTTCCCACGCTCCAGGCTCCTTGGGACACAGCTGACAAATATGTTTTTTATGGTGATCATCTGGAGATTCCTGCCTATTGCTTCTTTTGCAGTGAGAAAGCCAGACACACTGGTAATGAGCCAGGATCTTCCTCGCCCCTCCAAAACTCATTGCTGAACTTTTGGCTGCGGTTTTCCCTGCAAATTCACATTTCTAGTGCACTGCAGTTATGGTTCCACAAGTGTTTGGGGTCTCCTTCCCGTGGTGGGCCAAAACACGAGCTGATCTTGTGACTGTTTATACCCCCAGGCCTGTCACATGTGTCTTCACCATACATTGCCTCTGTCAGTTGCCTGATGCGGTCGGTGTCGCGCGGGCAGGACCAATGCGCTGTACCATCCGCGGTTCCCTGCTTTCCAGGCATACAGGGATCAGCTGTGTCTCCAACCGTGCTTGGCTGTCTCCCAGAAACTGCTTTTATTGCTGTTCTTCCGTGCTCACTGCTTAGTCAACACGCTTTACAGGCAGCATGAGACGTGTTTTCTATCAGGCACAGAAAAACAACCTGCTGCCGCCGTGAGGGATGGGGCCCGTCTCCCTCCCGCAGTGTCCTTTAGGCACACTCCAGTCCCTGTCAGCCAGCTAAATGTCAGCAACAGGTCCCATCTGAGGAGGCCATAGGAACCTAATCCCTCCCCCTTGGGTCAGATATAACCAGATGAGCTAAATTGGAAGCTGCAATAATAATGTATGGCTATCAGCTCCCTGGGTGGCATTTGAAGTCGGTAAACAACTGCAAGGGTTGGATTTCAGAAGTTTTGCAAAGCAAGGGATATTCAGGCCACCGATGCTGGAAGCAGTTTTTATCCCAGACACATTAGGAGGCATGGTAGTGCACTTAAAAGGAAATAAGATCTCAGGTGGCAGCTGGAATTAGTACACTCCATAGATATTCCAGTTGAGGATCCATGGGAATACCTCAGCTGAACAGAAGGAATGGAAAACGGAAGGACAAAACCCAGCAGTGTATTCATTGGGTTTTGGGAGTATGGTTTGGGTTTTTTTTGGTGAGAGGATGTGAGAAAGGAAGAAGAATTGGGCTGGGGGAAAACCCCAGGATTTAAATGCAATTGGTGGTGAATATTTCAGTGTGCTCCAACACGCGCGGGCTCAGGCTGTGAACACCTGCCCCACCTACGTGTGCGACCAGCACCAAGTGTCGCCGTTTCCCCCGCCTCTAACAAATAAGCAAAGCGTCATCACAAATTTGCTAGAACTGGGAAAAGAGCCTACGCTCCCACCCCTCAAGGTTGTCGGCCACACAGATGTGGCTGCGGTGTCACTGTCGGTTCACAAAAATTTCTGATCGATTCAAACAAGGCTGTGTAGAAGTGTAAAATGTGCCTGCATCTGGTTTCCAAGCGACTGTATTTTGCACCCCAGCACTTGTGTGTTCCATGAACTACTGCAAACCAGCAGAACCTTAGAGGGGTCAGAAAACGAGGGCGCTGTACTACTTGGGCCTACAAGGAAGCTGGGAGGGGCTTGTTACAAGGGCCTGTAGTGACAGGACAAGGGGTAACGGGTTTGAATTGAAAGTGGGGAGGTTTAGGTTGGATATCAGAAAGGAATTCTTCCCGGAGAGGGTGGGAGCACTGGGACAGGTTGCCCAGAGAAGCTGTGGATGCCCCATCCCTGGGAGTGTCCAAGGCCAGGCTGGATGAGGCTTGGAGCACCCTGGGCTATGGAAGGTGTCCCTACCCATGGCAGGGGAGGTGGAACTGGATGGTCTTTAAGGGCCCTTCCAACCCAAACCATTCTGTGATTCTATGATTCATCAAAGGGAACCCCAAGAACGATTGGCAATGTTTACAAGCATCCCATTTAGCCAGCAAGCTCCCTTTCCAGGAGAGGTTCTCCCACGGCGCAGCTATCAGCAAACGAGAGATGGGCTGTTCTTTCCTCTCTCCATTAGGCTCATTCTCAACAACAGCTGTCTTTTAATCTTGGTTACTTTTCAACTGTGGTTTCATCTTTGTTCCTGGCTGGTAAAGATTGGTCTCCACAAGTCTGAATAGGGAGAGATTTTTACAAGGTTAAGCAAAAAAAAAAGAGATGCCTTAAAGCATCACAGAATTCATCCCTCTTGAGTCTGTTTTTTATGTAATGTCTCAATGAAAATATTACCTCCTAAGCCTCCGCGCGTGTGGCTTGGTCCCTGGGACACCTGCCAAGGCAAGAATTTTAGATGCCCCAAATCATGTGCTCAGCAGGTGTAAATTGTGCGCGGGGAGAGTTCACCTTTTGTCCTCAACCCCAGAGGCAGTTTCTCTTCATTAGCAAGGGGAGATGGAGAAAAAGATTAGCACCGTTTCCTGACTGCACGCCAAAGTTATGCATCATAAGAGGAAAATCTGTTCGTACGTTCACAAATAGGTTTTCTCCTGATCTGTCTTCAGGAAGGCGTCTCTGTGAGGAGCAAGGGGTAATCATAACCACAGAAGAGTTGAAATGAAGTGACAGAAACAGAAGCGGAATTTCTCTACCCAGCCTTTCGTCCAGCAGGATCCACGGTAGGTCTTCCCACTGGAAAATAAACCTTTAGTCATGGCGATGATCAAACATTTTCGCATGTTCTCTGGTGGCTGGCACCTCGGAAATGCAGCTGCTGCTTCGTATCGATGCTCGGTTTCCCAGCTGACCCGGGCTGTGTTGCTAGTCTTGAGATATGTCCCCCTACGCTGCAAGAGATGAAAACATCCTCGGCGTTGGTGTGCGTAACAGGGGAGAGCGAGTGGCTCGGTTGTCTATTAGAACTCAGGTAATATGGGATGGTCATAATGATGTGCTTTTGTTTGCCGCAACATGAAGGTAACGCAGCAGGGCTGAGTCACAGGAACAAGTGCGAGAATTGCGGTTTTCAAGGAATAAGGCCACAGGCCACGTTATTTGCTGCAGAACACACACAGTAATTAATTGGCCTCTCCCTGCAGTGGGAGCAGAGGCAGCTTAGGGGAGAGCCCGGCAACGGCAGGCGGTGGAGTGTCCGTAATTTCCTGGGGCAAAGAGCCGAGCTAGGTCTGATAAGACAGCGTGCGTTTCATCGGCAGGGGGGGAAAGAATGCCAACGTCTTTTAGAAAGCAAGATTGTTTGGGCTGTTCAAGAGTATTTATTTGCCGTTGCTTAAAGATCTTTGTTGTGGCAGGAAATATTAAAAGGGTCTTTTAAATGTGTTTTCCCTTGCCAGGGTGAGAGGTTATATTCACAAAGTGGAACGCAAAAGGCTTCTTGGAATTTGTGCTACATTCTTTATTTTCTCTCAGGCAATGACAGACCAAAATCAGCCCCAGTGAATATACACATCTGCTTTTCATCCAGATGTTCTCTCCATTGAATTGATTAGGGGAAATCTTAGAAAACCTGTTCCGAGACAAACACAACCACTTTGAAATCCCTAGCCTAATATTCCAGTAGGTAACAAAGAAACACAGGATTTGGGTCTCTTGCTGGCTTTCCAGTGCCCCTTTCCCTGGCATTGCCTGCCTGATTGCTTTCACTTGGCACCACTGCAGTAGCACCCGGGACAAACATTTTGGGGGGCTTCCACAGGTTTATAAGGATCTTATGCAGATCATAGGCAACATAATCAATAGTTGTGTTAGGAAAAGTTAGTTTAAATAACCATGTATATCACTGTCAGTCTGGGTCCGTTGACCTTTTGTAATCCAGAACTGTGCAGCAGAAAACAAAGGAATATGGGAAAACCCAAACATTTCCATTTGCCGATATCTGAAACAAGCGGACGTTACCGGACGCCGAGGCCTTCCCTCGCTGTCTGAAGCCTGTGCGTTGGACACCATGCCTCGGCTTCCTCTTAGCACTGGTTTTCACCGCACCAGCCATGCTGTAGCTTCCCCAGAGTCCAAGATTATACCTTTTCATCTGCAGAAATATTTTTTTCCTTGCAGATTTAAATAATTAATTGGGACGTGCCTAGTGGCTCTGGAGATAAACTTAAAAGAGGCAGCAGATATGTGTGACCAAGTGACCTTTTGCCGTCCTGCTCGTCCCTGCGCTCTCACTGTGCTCAAAGGGACGCTGTCAAAATTGCTAGGCCTTAAAACTTTAACCTGCACTGACACGTTGTTCTACATTATAAATCTTACCTAAAAGATGACCACGATTGTTTTGTTTGGTTTCTTTCAACAGTCTTTGCTGAAGGCTCCACCATATGTATTCATTTGTCCTTTTGGGTAGGTGGATATTTTTAAATGCCCAGCTTATTCCGTGACCTGTTAACATCAAGTTGATGTGCATGTCCTCCACTCAGCAAGGACTTGCCGGGGATGGTACGAATTTTCTGCGCTCTGGAAACAGAGGCAAGAGCAGGCTTTGGAAGCCTTTGCTGAAGAGGCTTTTAGACGCCGTTTGGAAAGGCCCGTAGTTGTCCTTCGCTGTGCTGGGGGCCAGTGGGAAGCCTCGACTGGACTTCCCGGGCAATATGATGTATTGGGTGTGTTTTAGTTAAACATGAGAAACCCGTGACCAGGCAGTTGGTGCTTACCAAGAGGTGTGCTGGATTCCGGGTCGGTCTGCACTACTCTTTGGGCATGATTTCTGCCCAGAATGCCGTTTAATAAAGCCTGACCTGAAGAGGTGCCCCACAGCAAACGGTACAGGTGTGTTTGCAGCTCCACACTTTCTCTTTTCTATATACCACTGCTGGGATTGATGCAGCACCAGTTTTAAAGCGGGCGCCTGCACAGCCCCACAGTCGTATCGCGTGACACGGGAACGCGTGCCCCTGCCGGCTGGGGAGGAGGGGATGAATGATACCCACTTACCCCACCCCAGCTTATCCCACCTCCAGTTTTAACCTTGATTTGAGCTGGCTGACCACTGTGTCTGTCTGTAAACCCCTAGTTCCTACTGCAGCCGCACCAGCTGAACTGGGATGTTTGGAGCTACACGCGCCCCCGAGCTACGGCATCCTCCCCAGAGGCAAGCGGCGGGGTCGGCAGCAGCACCTGGAGCTCCTCACTTCTGCCCTGCAGCGGCACAGCCCCGTAGGGAGACCTGGTGTCACGCCTTAGCCAGAAGCATGAAGATCAGAGTCCCTTGAAAGGTGACCCAGAATGGAAAAATTGTATTTGTCACCTTTGGGGGGATAAAAAGGCCGAAAGAAATCCTTTCCCTTCTTCCTGTGACAAGTATTGCCTTCCTCATTTCTGGTTGTGCTGGTTTTAGTCAGGTCAGAGATCATTTACTTCACAGTAGCTAGTACGAGGCCGTGACTGGATTTGGGTGAGGCTGTGTTTTGGATTTGCACTGGGGAAAGTACTGACAATGCTGGTGTTTTTAGTTGTTGCTGTGGACTGTTTGTACCAATTCAAGGCCTTTTTCAGCTTCGGATACTGCCCCTGTGTTCCCAACCTTTTCGCTACCAGAAGCTGGGAGGGGACACTGCCTGGCGAACTGACCCCAACTGAGCAGAGGGGTGTTTCACGCCGTAAAACATCCTGGTCAGTATAAGTGGGGGTGGGCCGGGGGCCGTGGTGGGTGGTGGCTTTCTTGGTTGCTCTCTCGCTAGTGGGGCTTGCGCTGGCTCTTAGTGTCACTGTTGAAGGTCTGTGGCATCTCACTGGTTGCTGCCAAAGGGGGTGATGTCCCGACTCTCTGACAAGATCATCCTCTTGCCCGTTCATCAGATGTTGGATGGAAATGTGCACAGATCATAGGATCATGGAGCGGTTTGGGCTGGAAGGGACCTCAAAGCCCATCCAGTTCCAACCCCCCTGCCATGGGCAGGGACACCTTCCATAGCCCAGGGTGCTCCAAGCCTCATCCAGCCTGGCCTTGGACACTCCCAGGGATGGGGTATCCACAGCGTCTCTGGGCAACCTGAATCCATGCCCTCTGGGGCAGCCCTGTGTACACAGCGAGCACGCTTCAATCTGTCTCACCAACAGTCGTTCCCCAGGTGCTGTAACCGTGTCACGTGACGTTGCGTTCTTGACGCCATTCAAGCCGGTGTGTTACGGGTGAGAGCTGGCGACGCACTGTTTTCTAGGAAGTGTTTGACTTGGATCCCGCTCGGGACAGCGATCTCGCTGTGTCCTGCTGCACTGCCCTGCTGACCTTACGCAGAACGAGCCCGTATGCCCCGGGGGTTTTGCTGTCCCACCCGATGCGATGGTTACCGCGATGACCTCCTAAGGACTCCTTGTCTCGCTGGGGTAGGATGCAGGTTCTTCATCAGCGGAACCAATCCTATGAGATTTGCACCAGTTCTGTGACTCTGGAGCACTGCGTTCTCGGGTCTCTCCACTCAGCACAGACTGGCATTTTTAAAGGGAATCCCAGTGTCATGCAGCTTGCAGAGGAGTTTCTGCAGCATGTTCTAGAGCAATATTTGAGCTCCAGCGGGCGTGTGAGCGGCCAAAATCCTGATTTCCAGAGGCCTCCGCAGCAGGTCAGCCAACACCCGCGGATGTTCTGGGCGGGTGCAAGAGCGGGCGTCCCTTCTGCCGGGGAGCGAAGAGGGCTCGCCGGGGGTGCAGTTGGTGCTGCGGTCACCCCGGAGCCGAGTCCCCAGCGCACGGGGACTGTG